>NC_091307.1:10713107-10788107 GCF_038502225.1 Cherax quadricarinatus
GGTGACAACTTAATGGTCCAAGTCTGACCGAAAGATCGTCATAAGTTTCAGTTTTCTAAGTGTGGGTTATTTGTGTATATATCCTTGATTTTAAGATAAACCTAGAGTCAGTAAAGTAAGGAAAAGACATGAATTGATAATGTTGATAAGGACAGAATGTTTGACACTGTGAGGACCAAGTGTGGTTGGTGGCCACAGATACAAGCTGAAAGTACAGATGAGTTAGGAATGTTATGGATGGATTTTAGGAAGTACTTTTTCAGCCTCAGGGCAAAAGGGAAGTGGAAGAAACTGTATGTTCAAATATTGGAGGAGAACATTATACATAGGGAGAGATTTGACAGGGCTCGTGAGGCCAGAAACCAGTAACACAGGTGTATGAAGCTTAAGAGACAGGGCCAGAAGCCAGGACTCGACCCTCCTGAGTCACACTACGTAAGTCACACACACACACACACACACACACACACACACACACACACACACACACACACACACATTCAGCTTGCCAAGAGGCACCATCAGTGAGGTCAAGGAAGCAATAAAACCATCGTAAATAACTTCAAAAGCGGTAAGAGTTTGCCACAATGCCTGTAGAAGCTGGTCTTTATGGAGGAAGATGATTTCCAGTCATACATCAATGTCAAGTTCTGGCCTGGTGGCTTCCTGAATGTTATATAGCACACTGCTACCTTCCTGAGTGCTGCATAACACTGGTAGCTTTCTGAGTGCTGCATAACACTGCTACCTTCCTGAGTGCTGCATAACACTGCTACCTTCCTGAGTGCTGCATAACACTGCTACCTTCCTGAGTGCTGTATAACACTGCTACCTTCCTGAGTGCTGCATAACACTGCTACCTTCCTGAGTGCTGCATAACACTGGTAGCTTTCTGAGTGCTGCATAACACTGGTAGCTTTCTGAGTGCTGCATAACACTGGTAGCTTCCTGAGTGCTGCATAACACTGGTAGCTTTTTGAGTGCTGCATAACACTGGTAGCTTTCTGAGTGCTGCATAACACTGCTACCTTCCTGAGTGCTGCATAACACTGGTAGCTTTCTGAGTGCTGCATAACACTGGTAGCTTTCTGAGTGCTGCATAACACTGCTACCTTCCTGAGTGCTGCATAACACTGGTAGCTTTCTGAGTGCTGCATAACACTGGTAGCTTCCTGAGTGCTGCATAACACTGGTAGCTTTTTGAGTGCTGCATAACACTGGTAGCTTTCTGAGTGCTGCATAACACTGCTACCTTCCTGAGTGCTGCATAACACTGGTAGCTTTCTGAGTGCTGCATAACACTGGTAGCTTTCTGAGTGCTGCATAACACTGCTACCTTCCTGAGTGCTGCATAACACTGGTAGCTTTCTGAGTGCTGCATAACACTGGTAGCTTTCTGAGTGCTGTATAACACTGGTAGCTTCCTGAGTGCTGCATAACACTGCTACCTTCCTGAGTGCTGCATAACACTGCTACCTTCCTGAGTGCTGCATAACACTGCTACCTTCCTGAGTGCTGTATAACACTGGTAGCTTCCTGAGTGCTGCATAACACTGCTACCTTCCTGAGTGCTGCATAACACTGGTAGCTTCCTGAGTGTTGCATAACACTGCTACCTTCCTGAGTGCTGTATAACACTGGTAGCTTCCTGAGTGCTGCATAACACTGCTACCTTCCTGAGTGCTGCATAACACTGGTAGCTTTCTGAGTGCTGCATAACACTGCTACCTTCCTGAGTGCTGCATAACACTGCTACCTTCCTGAGTGCTGCATAACACTGCTACCTTCCTGAGTGCTGTATAACACTGGTAGCTTCCTGAGTGCTGCATAACACTGCTACCTTCCTGAGTGCTGCATAACACTGCTACCTTCCTGAGTGCTGTATAACACTGGTAGCTTCCTGAGTGCTGCATAACACTGCTACCTTCCTGAGTGCTGCATAACACTGCTACCTTCCTGAGTGCTGCATAACACTGCTACCTTCCTGAGTGCTGCATAACACTGCTACCTTCCTGAGTGCTGCATAACACTGCTACCTTCCTGAGTGCTGTATAACACTGCTACCTTCCTGAGTGCTGTATAACACTGGTAGCTTCCTGAGTGCTGTATAACACTGCTACCTTCCTGAGTGCTGTATAACACTGGTAGCTTCCTGAGTGCTGCATAACACTGCTACCTTCCTGAGTGCTGCATAACACTGCTACCTTCCTGAGTGCTGCATAACACTGCTACCTTCCTGAGTGCTGCATAACACTGCTACCTTCCTGAGTGCTGTATAACACTGGTAGCTTCCTGAGTGCTGCATAACACTGCTACCTTCCTGAGTGCTGTATAACACTGCTACCTTCCTGAGTGCTGCATAACACTGCTACCTTCCTGAGTGCTGTATAACACTGGTAGCTTCCTGAGTGCTGCATAACACTGCTACCTTCCTGAGTGCTGTATAACACTGGTAGCTTCCTGAGTGCTGCATAACACTGCTACCTTCCTGAGTGCTGCATAACACTGGTAGCTTCCTGAGTGCTGCATAACACTTCTACCTTTCTGAGTGCTGCATAACACTGCTACCTTCCTGAGTGCTGCATAACACTGCTACCTTCCTGAGTGCTGTATAACACTGGTAGCTTCCTGAGTGCTGCATAACACTGCTACCTTCCTGAGTGCTGTATAACACTGCTACCTTCCTGAGTGCTGCATAACACTGGTAGCTTTCTGAGTGCTGTATAACACTGGTAGCTTTTTGAGTGCTGCATAACACTGCTACCTTCCTGAGTGCTGTATAACACTGGTAGCTTTTTGAGTGCTGCATAACACTGGTAGCTTTCTGAGTGCTGCATAACACTGCTACCTTCTTGAGTGCTGCATAACACTGGTAGCTTTCTGAGTGCTGCATAACACTGGTAGCTTCCTGAGTGCTGCATAACACTGGTAGCTTTCTGAGTGCTGCATAACACTGGTAGCTTCCTGAGTGCTGCATAACACTGGTAGCTTTCTGAGTGCTGCATAACACTGGTAGCTTTCTGAGTGCTGCATAACACTGGTAGCTTTCTGAGTGCTGCATAACACTGCTACCTTCTTGAGTGCTGCATAACACTGGTAGCTTTCTGAGTGCTGCATAACACTGCTACCTTCCTGAGTGCTGCATAACACTGGTAGCTTTCTGAGTGCTGCATAACACTGGTAGCTTTCTGAGTGCTGCATAACACTGCTACCTTCCTGAGTGCTGCATAACACTGCTACCTTCCTGAGTGCTGCATAACACTGGTAGCTTCCTGAGTGCTGCATAACACTGGTAGCTTTCTGAGTGCTGCATAACACTGGTAGCTTTCTGAGTGCTGTATAACACTGGTAGCTTTCTGAGTGCTGCATAACACTGCTACCTTTCTGAGTGCTGCATAACACTGCTACCTTTCTGAGTGCTGCATAACACTGCTACCTTCCTGAGTGCTGTATAACACTGCTACCTTCCTGAGTGCTGCATAACACTGCTACCTTCCTGAGTGCTGCATAACACTGCTACCTTCCTGAGTGCTGCATAACACTGCTACCTTCCTGAGTGCTGTATAACACTGCTACCTTCCTGAGTGCTGCATAACACTGCTACCTTCCTGAGTGCTGCATAACACTGCTACCTTCCTGAGTGCTGCATAACACTGCTACCTTCCTGAGTGCTGTATAACACTGCTACCTTCCTGAGTGCTGCATAACACTGCTACCTTCCTGAGTGCTGCATAACACTGCAACCTTCCTGAGTGCTGTATAACACTGCTACCTTCCTGAGTGCTGCATAACACTGCTACCTTCCTGAGTGCTGCATAACACTGCTACCTTCCTGAGTGCTGCATAACACTGGTAGCTTCCTGAGTGCTGCATAACACTGCTACCTTCCTGAGTGCTGTATAACACTGGTAGCTTCCTGAGTGCTGCATAACACTGCTACCTTCCTGAGTGCTGCATAACACTGCTACCTTCCTGAGTGCTGTATAACACTGGTAGCTTCCTGAGTGCTGCATAACACTGCTACCTTCCTGAGTGCTGTATAACACTGGTAGCTTCCTGAGTGCTGCATAACACTGGTAGCTTCCTGAGTGCTGTATAACACTGCTACCTTCCTGAGTGCTGCATAACACTGCTACCTTCCTGAGTGCTGCATAACACTGCTACCTTCCTGAGTGCTGTATAACACTGCTACCTTCCTGAGTGCTGCATAACACTGCTACCTTCCTGAGTGCTGTATAACACTGGTAGCTTCCTGAGTGCTGCATAACACTGCTACCTTCCTGAGTGCTGTATAACACTGGTAGCTTTCTGAGTGTTGCATAACACTGCTACCTTCCTGAGTGCTGCATAACACTGCTACCTTCCTGAGTGCTGTATAACACTGCTACCTTCCTGAGTGCTGCATAACACTGCTACCTTCCTGAGTGCTGTATAACACTGGTAGCTTCCTGAGTGCTGTATAACACTGCTACCTTCCTGAGTGCTGTATAACACTGCTACCTTCCTGAGTGCTGTATAACACTGCTACCTTCCTGAGTGCTGTATAACACTGCTACCTTCCTGAGTGCTGTATAACACTGCTACCTTCCTGAGTGCTGTATAACACTGGTAGCTTCCTGAGTGCTGTATAACACTGCTACCTTCCTGAGTGCTGTATAACACTGCTACCTTCCTGAGTGCTGTATAACACTGGTAGCTTCCTGAGTGCTGCATAACACTGCTACCTTCCTGAGTGCTGTATAACACTGGTAGCTTTCTGAGTGCTGCATAACACTGCTACCTTCCTGAGTGCTGTATAACACTGGTAGCTTCCTGAGTGCTGCATAACACTGCTACCTTCCTGAGTGCTGTATAACACTGGTAGCTTCCTGAGTGCTGCATAACACTGCTACCTTCCTGAGTGCTGTATAACACTGGTAGCTTCCTGAGTGCTGCATAACACTGCTACCTTCCTGAGTGCTGTATAACACTGGTAGCTTCCTGAGTGCTGCATAACACTGCTACCTTCCTGAGTGCTGTATAACACTGGTAGCTTCCTGAGTGCTGCATAACACTGCTACCTTCCTGAGTGCTGTATAACACTGGTAGCTTCCTGAGTGCTGCATAACACTGCTACCTTCCTGAGTGCTGTATAACACTGGTAGCTTCCTGAGTGCTGCATAACACTGCTACCTTCCTGAGTGCTGTATAACACTGGTAGCTTCCTGAGTGCTGCATAACACTGCTACCTTCCTGAGTGCTGTATAACACTGGTAGCTTCCTGAGTGCTGCATAACACTGCTACCTTCCTGAGTGCTGTATAACACTGGTAGCTTCCTGAGTGCTGCATAACACTGCTACCTTCCTGAGTGCTGTATAACACTGGTAGCTTTCTGAGTGCTGCATAACACTGCTACCTTCCTGAGTGCTGTATAACACTGGTAGCTTCCTGAGTGCTGCATAACACTGCTACCTTCCTGAGTGCTGTATAACACTGGTAGCTTTCTGAGTGCTGCATAACACTGCTACCTTCCTGAGTGCTGTATAACACTGGTAGCTTCCTGAGTGCTGCATAACACTGCTACCTTCCTGAGTGCTGCATAACACTGCTACCTTCCTGAGTGCTGTATAACACTGGTAGCTTTCTGAGTGCTGCATAACACTGCTACCTTCCTGAGTGCTGCATAACACTGCTACCTTCCTGAGTGCTGTATAACACTGCTACCTTCCTGAGTGCTGCATAACACTGCTACCTTCCTGAGTGCTGCATAACACTGGTAGCTTTCTGAGTGCTGCATAACACTGCTACCTTCCTGAGTGCTGTATAACACTGCTACCTTCCTGAGTGCTGTATAACACTGGTAGCTTTCTGAGTGCTGCATAACACTGGTAGCTTTCTGAGTGCTGCATAACACTGCTACCTTCCTGAATGCTGTATAACACTGCTACCTTCCTGAGTGCTGTATAACACTGGTAGCTTTCTGAGTGCTGCATAACACTGGTAGCTTCCTGAGTGCTGCATAACACTGCTACCTTCCTGAGTGCTGTATAACACTGGTAGCTTCCTGAGTGCTGCATAACACTGCTACCTTCCTGAGTGCTGCATAACACTGGTAGCTTTCTGAGTGCTGCATAACACTGCTACCTTCCTGAGTGCTGTATAACACTGGTAGCTTTCTGAGTGCTGCATAACACTGCTACCTTCCTGAGTGCTGCATAACACTGGTAGCTTTCTGAGTGTTGCATAACACTGCTACCTTCCTGAGTGCTGTATAACACTGGTAGCTTCCTGAGTGCTGCATAACACTGCTACCTTCCTGAGTGCTGTATAACACTGGTAGCTTCCTGAGTGTTGCATAACACTGCTACCTTCCTGAGTGTTGTATAACACTGGTAGCTTTCTGAGTGTTGCATAACACTGCTACCTTCCTGAGTGCTGTATAACACTGGTAGCTTCCTGAGTGCTGCATAACACTGCTACCTTCCTGAGTGCTGTATAACACTGGTAGCTTCCTGAGTGTTGCATAACACTGCTACCTTCCTGAGTGCTGTATAACACTGGTAGCTTTCTGAGTGTTGCATAACACTGCTACCTTCCTGAGTGCTGTATAACACTGGTAGCTTCCTGAGTGCTGCATAACACTGCTACCTTCCTGAGTGCTGCATAACACTGCTACCTTCCTGAGTGCTGTATAACACTGGTAGCTTCCTGAGTGCTGCATAACACTGCTACCTTCCTGAGTGCTGCATAACACTGCTACCTTCCTGAGTGCTGTATAACACTGGTAGCTTTCTGAGTGCTGCATAACACTGCTACCTTCCTGAGTGCTGCATAACACTGGTAGCTTTCTGAGTGCTGCATAACACTGCTACCTTCCTGAGTGCTGTATAACACTGGTAGCTTTCTGAGTGCTGCATAACACTGCTACCTTCCTGAGTGCTGCATAACACTGGTAGCTTTCTGAGTGTTGCATAACACTGCTACCTTCCTGAGTGCTGTATAACACTGGTAGCTTCCTGAGTGCTGCATAACACTGCTACCTTCCTGAGTGCTGTATAACACTGGTAGCTTCCTGAGTGTTGCATAACACTGCTACCTTCCTGAGTGCTGTATAACACTGGTAGCTTTCTGAGTGTTGCATAACACTGCTACCTTCCTGAGTGCTGTATAACACTGGTAGCTTCCTGAGTGCTGCATAACACTGCTACCTTCCTGAGTGCTGCATAACACTGGTAGCTTTCTGAGTGTTGCATAACACTGCTACCTTCCTGAGTGCTGCATAACACTGCTACCTTCCTGAGTGCTGTATAACACTGGTAGCTTCCTGAGTGCTGCATAACACTGCTACCTTCCTGAGTGCTGTATAACACTGGTAGCTTCCTGAGTGCTGCATAACACTGCTACCTTCCTGAGTGCTGTATAACACTGGTAGCTTTCTGAGTGCTGCATAACACTGCTACCTTCCTGAGTGCTGTATAACACTGGTAGCTTCCTGAGTGCTGCATAACACTGCTACCTTCCTGAGTGCTGCATAACACTGGTAGCTTTCTGAGTGCTGCATAACACTGCTACCTTCCTGAGTGCTGTATAACACTGGTAGCTTTCTGAGTGCTGCATAACACTGCTACCTTCCTGAGTGCTGCATAACACTGCTACCTTCCTGAGTGCTGCATAACACTGCTACCTTCCTGAGTGCTGCATAACACTGGTAGGTTTCTGAGTGCTGCATAACACTGCTACCTTCCTGAGTGCTGCATAACACTGGTAGGTTTCTGAGTGCTGCATAACACTGCTACCTTCCTGAGTGCTGTATAACACTGGTAGCTTTCTGAGTGCTGCATAACACTGGTAGCTTTCTGAGTGCTGTATAACACTGGTAGTTTCCTGAGTGATGTATAGCACTATGTTAGCTTCCTGAGTGCCTCAGAGTATACTGGTGCTCACTGCCAGGGTCGAGCAAGAGATACTTGCTTGAAATAATGGTGCTTTGAAAAATTTGTTGAGGGCATGAAGATGAGGAGTGAAGTCTGTGTACCTACTACCACTGTCCTCCACCACTGCTACTGCCCCACCACCCACTCACTCACCACCCACTCACTCACCACCCACTCACTCACCACCCACGCCCTCATCATGCAAGGAAGCAGCTACGGATGACTAGCAAAGCTGTAAGAGACAATGAGGGAGAACTGGTGCCAAGTCAAGACGTAGAGGAGAGGTCGTATGTAAACAGAGAGCTTCGTTAACAAAGATGAAACTCTGAGGACACAAGTTGGGAGAAAACACAGACGCAGTCTCAGCACTCGTGTGTCTGCACGACTCGCAGATCTCCACTGGTAAATTAATCTTGCACAGTAAACAAGGAACGAATTTAACTAGCAGTGCTGGCAGTGATAGCATGGTACCCATGAAACAGTGCTGGCAGTGATAGCATGGTGCCCATGAAGAAGTGGTGGCAGTGATAGCATGGTACCCATGAAGCAGTGCTGGCAGTGATAGCATGGTACCCATGAAGCAGTGCTGGCAGTGATAGCATGGTACCCATGAAGCAGTGCTGGCAGTGATAGCATGGTACCCATGAAACAGTGCTGGCAGTGATAGCATGGTGCCCATGAAGCAGTGCTGGCAGTGATAGCATGGTACCCATGAAGCAGTGCTGGCAGTGATAGCATGGTACCCATGAAGCAGTGGTGGCAGTGATAGCATGGTACCCATGAAGCAGTGCTGGCAGTGATAGCATGGTACCCATGAAGCAGTGCTGGCAGTGATAGCATGGTACCCATGAAGCAGTGCTGGCAGTGATAGCATAGTGCCCATGAAGCAGTGCTGGCAGTGATAGCATGGTGCCCATGAAGCAGTGGTGGCAGTGATAGCATAGTGCCCATGAAGCAGTGCTGGCAGTGATAGCATGGTACCCATGAAGCAGTTCTGGCAGTGATAGCATGGTGCCCATGAAGCAGTGCTGGCAGTGATAGCATGGTACCCATGAAGCAGTGGTGGCAGTGATAGCATGGTACCCATGAAGCAGTTCTGGCAGTGATAGCATGGTACCCATGAAGCAGTGGTGGCAGTGACAGCATGGTGCCCATGAAGCAGTGGTGGCAGTGATAGCATGGTGCCCATGAAGCAGTGGTGGCAGTGATAGCATGGTACCCATGAAGCAGTGCTGGCAGTGATAGCATGGTACCCATGAAGCAGTGGTGGCAGTGATAGCATGGTACCCATGAAGCAGTGCTGGCAGTGATAGCATGGTGCCCATGAAGCAGTGCTGGCAGTGATAGCATGGTACCCATGAAGCAGTGCTGGCAGTGATAGCATGGTGCCCATAAAGCAGTGGTGGCAGTGATACCATGGTGCCCATAAAGCAGTGCTGGCAGTGATAGCATGGTGCCCATGAAGCAGTGCTGGCAGTGATAGCATGGTGCCCATGAAGCAGTGGTGGCAGTGATACCATGGTGCCCATAAAGCAGTGCTGGCAGTGATAGCATGGTGCCCATGAAGCAGTGGTGGCAGTGATAGCATGGTACCCATGAAGCAGTTCTGGCAGTGATAGCATGGTGCCCATGAAGCAGTGCTGGCAGTGATAGCATGGTACCCATGAAGCAGTGGTGGCAGTGATAGCATGGTACCCATGAAGCAGTGCTGGCAGTGATAGCATGGTACCCATGAAGCAGTGGTGGCAGTGACAGCATGGTGCCCATGAAGCAGTGGTGGCAGTGATAGCATAGTGCCCATGAAGCAGTGCTGGCAGTGATAGCATGGTACCCATGAAGCAGTGGTGGCAGTGATAGCATAGTGCCCATGAAGCAGTGCTGGCAGTGATAGCATGGTACCCATGAAACAGTGGTGGCAGTGATAGCATGGTGCCCATGAAGCAGTGGTGGCAGTGATAGCATGGTGCCCATGAAGCAGTGCTGGCAGTGACAGCATGGTGCCCATGAAGCAGTGGTGGCAGTGATAGCATGGTGCCCATGAAGCAGTGGTGGCAGTGATAGCATGGTACCCATGAAGCAGTGGTGGCAGTGATAGCATGGTGCCCATGAAGCAGTGCTGGCAGTGATAGCATGGTGCCCATGAAGCAGTGCTGGCAGTGATAGCATGGTACCCATGAAGCAGTGGTGGCAGTGATAGCATGGTGCCCATGAAGCAGTGGTGGCAGTGATAGCATGGTGCCCATGAAGCAGTGCTGGCAGTGATAGCATGGTACCCATGAAGCAGTGCTGGCAGTGATAGCATGGTGCCCATGAAGCAGTGCTGGCAGTGATAGCATGGTACCCATGAAGCAGTGGTGGCAGTGATAGCATGGTGCCCATGAAGCAGTGGTGGCAGTGATAGCATGGTGCCCATGAAGCAGTGCTGGCAGTGATAGCATGGTGCCCATGAAGCAGTGCTGGCAGTGATAGCATGGTGCCCATGAAGCAGTGCTGGCAGTGATAGCATGGTGCCCATGAAGCAGTGCTGGCAGAGATAGCATGGTGCCAATGAAGCAGTGCTGGCAGTGATAGCATGGTACCCATGAAGCAGTGGTGGCAGTGATAGCATGGTGCCCATGAAGCAGTGGTGGCAGTGATAGCATGGTACCCATGAAGCAGTGCTGGCAGTGATAGCATGGTACCCATGAAGCAGTGGTGGCAGTGATAGCATGGTGCCCATGAAGCAGTGCTGGCAGTGATAGCATGGTAGCCATGAAGCACTGGTGGCAGTGATAGCATGGTACCCATGAAGCAGTGGTGGCAGTGATAGCATGGTACCCATGAAGCAGTGGTGGCAGTGATAGCATGGTAGCCATGAAGCAGTGGTGGCAGTGATAGCATGGTAGCCATGAAGCAGTGATGGCAGTGATAGCATGGTACCCATGAAGCAGTGGTGGCAGTGATAGCATGGTGCCCATGAAGCAGTGCTGGCAGTGATAGCATGGTACCCATGAAGCAGTGGTGGCAGTGATAGCATGGTACCCATGAAGCAGTGCTGGCAGTGATAGCATGGTGCCCATGAAGCAGTGCTGGCAGTGATAGCATGGTACCCATGAAGCAGTGCTGGCAGTGATAGCATGGTGCCCATGAAGCAGTGCTGGCAGTGATAGCATGGTGCCCATGAAGCAGTGGTGGCAGTGATAGCATGGTGCCCATGAAGCAGTGGTGGCAGTGATAGCATGGTGCCCATGAAGCAGTGCTGGCAGTGATAGCATGGTGCCCATGAAGCAGTGCTGGCAGTGATAGCATGGTACCCATGAAGCAGTGGTGGCAGTGATAGCATGGTACCCATGAAGCAGTGCTGGCAGTGATAGCATGGTACCCATGAAGCAGTGCTGGCAGTGATAGCATGGTGCCCATAAAGCAGCGATGGCAGTGATAGCATGGTACCCATGAAGCAGTGCTGGCAGTGATAGCATGGTACCCATGAAGCAGTGGTGGCAGTGATAGCATGGTACCCATGAAGCAGTGGTGGCAGTGATAGCATGGTGCCCATGAAGCAGTGCTGGCAGTGATAGCATGGTGCCCATGAAGCAGTTCTGGCAGTGATAGCATGGTGCCCATGAAGCAGTGCTGGCAGTGACAGCATGGTGCCCATGAAGCAGTGCTGGCAGCGATAGCATGGTACCCATGAAGCAGTGCTGGCAGTGATAGCATGGTGCCCATAAAGCAGTGCTGGCAGTGATAGCATGGTACCCATGAAGCAGTGGTGGCAGTGATAGCATGGTGCCCATAAAGCAGTGGTGGCAGTGATAGCATGGTACCCATGAAGCAGTGCTGGCAGTGATAGCATGGTGCCCATGAAGCAGTGCTGGCAGTGATAGCATGGTACCCATGAAGCAGTGCTGGCAGTAATAGCATGGTGCCCATGAAGCAGTGCTGGCAGTGACAGCATGGTGCCCATGAAGCAGTGTTGGCAGTGATAGCATGGTGCCCATAAAGTAGTTCTGGCAGTGATAGCATGGTGCCCATAAAGCAGTTCTGGCAGTGATAGTATGGTGCCCATGAAGCAGTGGTGGCAGTGATAGCATGGTGCCCATAAAGCAGTTCTGGCAGTGATAGTATGGTGCCCATGAAGCAGTGCTGGCAGTGATAGCATGGTGCCCATGAAGCAGTGCTGGCAGTGATAGCATGGTGCCCATGAAGCAGTGGTGGCAGTGATAGCATGGTGCCCATAAAGCAGTGCTGGCAGTGATAGCAGCAGTGCTGGCAGTGATAGCATGGTACCCATGAAGCAGTGCTGGCAGTGATAGCATGGTGCCCATGAAGCAGTGCTGGCAGTGATAGCATGGTGCCCATAAAGCAGTGGTGGCAGTGATAGCATGGTACCCATGAAGCAGTTCTGGCAGTGATAGCATGGTACCCATGAAGCAGTGCTGGCAGTGATAGCATGGTGCCCATAAAGCAGTGGTGGCAGTGATAGCATGGTGCCCATGAAGCAGTGCTGGCAATGATAGCATGGTGCCCATGAAGCAGTGGTGGCAGTGATAGCATGGTACCCATGAAGCAGTGCTGGCAGTGATAGCATGGTGCCCATGAAGCAGTGCTGGTAGTGATAGCATGGTACCCATGAAGCAGTGGTGGCAGTGATAGCATGGTGCCCATGAAGCAGTGCTGGCAGTGATAGCATGGTGCCCATGAAGCAGTGCTGGCAGTGATAGCATGGTGCCCATGAAGCAGTGGTGGCAGTGATAGCATGGTGCCCATGAAGCAGTGGTGGCAGTGATAGCATGGTACCCATGAAGCAGTGGTGGCAGTGATAGCATGGTACCCATGAAGCAGTGGTGGCAGTGATAGCATGGTGCCCATGAAGCAGTGCTGGCAGTGATAGCATGGTGCCCATGAAGCAGTGGTGGCAGTGACAGCATGGTGCCCATGAAGCAGTGCTGGCAGTGATAGCATGGTGCCCATGAAGCAGTGCTGGCAGTGACAGCATGGTGCCCATGAAGCAGTGGTGGCAGTGATAGCATGGTGCCCATGAAGCAGTGCTGGCAGTGATAGCATGGTGCCCATGAAGCAGTGCTGGCAGTGATAGCATGGTACCCATGAAGCAGTGCTGGCAGTGATAGCATGGTACCCATGAAGCAGTGCTGGCAGTGATAGCATGGTACCCATGAAGCAGTGCTGGCAGTGATAGCATGGTGCCCATGAAGCAGTGGTGGCAGTGATAGCATGGTGCCCATGAAGCAGTGGTGGCAGTGATAGCATGGTGCCCATGAAGCAGTGCTGGCAGTGATAGTGATAGCATGGTGCCCATGAAGCAGTGCTGGCAGTGATAGCATGGTGCCCATGAAGCAGTGGTGGCAGTGATAGCATGGTGCCCATGAAGCAGTGGTGGCAGTGATAGCATGGTGCCCATGAAGCAGTGGTGGCAGTGATAGCATGGTGCCCATGAAGCAGTGGTGGCAGTGATAGCATGGTGCCCATGAAGCAGTGCTGGCAGTGATAGCATGGTGCCCATGAAGCAGTGGTGGCAGTGATAGCATGGTGCCCATGAAGCAGTGGTGGCAGTGATAGCATGGTGCCCATGAAGCAGTGCTGGCAGTGATAGCATGGTGCCCATAAAGCAGTGCTGGCAGTGATATTGTTAATGCGGGAGTTTCCTTCTCTCTGACTGCTGAGATACAGTACCTGGTCACTCAGAGTACATCTATCTGCATGGTACTTGCTCACTCAGAATACATCTACCTACATGGTACCTGGTCACTCTGAGTACATCTATCTGCATGGTACCTGCTAACTCAGAATACATCTACCTACATGGTACCTGGTCACTCAGAGTATATCTACCTACATGGTACCTGGTCACTCAGAGTGCATGTACCTACATGGTACCTGGTCAGAGTACATCTAACTACATGGTACCTGGTCACTCAGAGTACATCTACCTGCATGGTACCTGGTCACTCAGAATACATCTACCTACATGGTACCTGGTCACTCAGAGTACATCTACCTGAATGGTACCTGGTCACTCATAGTACATCTACCTACATGGTACCTGGTCACTCAGAGTACATCTACCTACATGGTACCTGGTCACTCAGAGTGCATGTACCTACATGGTACCTGGTCACTCAGAGTGCATCTACCTACATGGTACCTGGTCAGAGTAAATCTAACTACATGGTACCTGGTCACTCAGAGTACATCTACCTGCATGGTACCTGGTCGCTCAGAGTACATCTACCTACATGGTACCTGGTCACTCAGAGTACATCTAGCTACATGGTACCTGGTCACTCAGAGTGCATCTACCTACATGGTACCTGGTCAGAGCACATCTACCTACATGGTACCTGGTCACTCAGAGTATATCTACCTACATGGTACCTGGTCACTCAGACTGCATCTACCTACATGGTAGCTGCTCAGAGTACATCTACCTATATGGTACCTGGTCACTCAGAGTACATCTACCTACATGGTACCTGGTCACTCAGAGTGCATCTACCTACATGGTACCTGGTCAGAGTACATCTACCTACATGGTACCTGGTCATTCAGAGGACCTCTCCTTACTTGGCATCTCACATCCTCTCCTATGCCACTTGGGACTTCACACAGAGACTCCCAGCACAACTAGGGGATCCCACATAAGATTCTCAGGGTATGTCAGTACCACAAGGACCCCAATGGAAATAAGTCACTTTGACTTTTGTTGGGTTATCCTAGGTAATCTACACATATGTGGCTTTGTAGGATCATTTATGTACCTATATTTATGTATACTAATAAATGAATAAATTTACATATTCAGGTGGGACCCCAGACAGGTCTCTCAGTCTCCCAGCAAGGTTGAGAGTTGCTTCCAGGTCGTGGAGGTGATCTAGCAGCATCACTTGGCTACCCACTCTGAACCTTCATCTCTGAGCGGAACGCTAGGTGAATCACCGGCTATAACACGAGACCATATATATACTAGAGAGCCCAGCCAGTTAGCATGGTGATAGTGGTAGTGAAGAATAATGTGAGTATAAACTTGAGAGAGTGGGAGCAGGTGAGGAGAGGGCGGGTACAGGAGAGGAGAGGGTAGGTACAGGAGAGGAGAGGGTAGGTACAGGAGAGGAGAGGATGGGTACAGGAGAGGAGAGGGTGGGTACAGGAAAGGAGAGTGTAGGTACAGGAGAGAAGAGAGTGGGGGCAAATGAGGAGAGGAAGAGAGAGTGGGAGCAGGAGAGGAAAAGAGGGTGAGTGAAGGAATGCAGATGTAATATACAGACGTTACAAAATCGTTTGACAAGTGCGATCATGGCGTAATAGCGCACAAAATACGTGCTAAACGAATAACTGGCAAAGTGGGAAGATGGATTTTTAACTTCCTAACCAATCGAACACAAAGAGTAGTGGTCAACAGAGTTAAATCGGAAGCTGCCATAGTGAAAAGCTCTGTTTCACAAGGCACAGTACTCGCCCCCATCCTGTTCCTCATCCTCATATCAGACATAGACAGAGATGTAATCCACAGCACCGTATCATCCTTTGCGGATGATACTAGGATCTGCATGAGGCTGTCATCTGCTGAGGACGCGGTTAACCTCTAAGAAGACATAAACAAAGTTTTCCAGTGGGCAACGGTAAACAATATGATGTTCAATGAGGACAAATTCCAAATACTCCGTTATGGAAAACTGGAGGAGATAATAACTAGAACAGAGTATACTACAAACTCTGGCCATACAATAGAGCGGAAAAATAACGTAAAGGACGTGGGAGTGGTAATGTGTGAGAATCTCACTTTCAAGGATCACAACAGTGCCACGATCGCACGTGCGAAGAAAATGATAGGATGGATAATGAGAACGTTCAAAACGAGAGATGCCAAGCCCATGATGATCTTTTTCAAATCACTTGTTCTCTCTAGACTAGAATACTGCTGTACAGTAACATCCCCGTTCAATACATTAACATCCGCGTTCAAAGCAGGTGAAACTGCAGATCTAGAGAATGTACAGAAAATCTTTACTGCACGTATAAGTTCTGTCAAGCACCTCAACTACTGGGAACGCTTGGAAGCACTTGACTTGTACTCGCAGGAACGCAGGAGAGAGACATATATCATAATCTACACTTGGAAAATCCTAGAAGGAATGGTCGCGAATCTGCACACAGAATTCACTCCCTACGAAAGTAAAAGACTGAGCAGGCGATGCAAAATACCCCCAATTAAAAGTAGGGGCGCCATTGGTACACTAAGAGAAAACACCATAAGTGTCTGGGGCCCAAGACTGTTCAACAGCCTCTCATCAAGCATTAGGGGAATTACCAATAAACCCCTGGCTGCCTTCAAGAGAGAGCTGGACAGATACCTAAAGTCGGTGCCGGATCAGCCGGGCTGTGGTTCGTACGCTGGACTGCGTGCGGCTAGCAGTAACAGCCTGGTTGATCAGGCCTTGATCACCGGGAGGTCTGGTCGTGGACCGGGCTGCGGGGGCGTTGATCCCCGGAATACCCTCCAGGTAGACTCCAGGTAAACAAGATTAGGTATATTAGCAGTGTGCTGGTACTCTCCTCTATGTAAAAGCTATATAGTGAGAAGTATAGATAGCTATGTTGCCCCTATCATAGTCCATCACAAACATCAGTTTAGTGTTGTTAGCGAGGCAGGGTTGGAAGAAGGGAGGCTTAAAAAATAGAGTTGTGGAGAGTGGGAGTGTGGGTGGGGTGTGGGTGCTGAGAAGCCCACAGTAAGCTGCCCTCAGTTTCTACCCGAGGCATGTACCACCTATAACTTGCCTCAATTACCTTTATATAGAGAGAACAGCGGCCTCTCCTGCCTTGTTGTGTGATGTGTAATTGTGAGAGACGACTCTTTGCTTCACCCCCTCCCTGCACACCCTCCTGCCTCACCCTCCTCCCTGCACACCCTCCTGTCTCACCCTCCTCCATGCACACCCTCCTGCCTCGCCCTCCTCCCTGCACACCCTCCTGCCTCACCCCCCTCCATGCACACCCTCCTGCCTCACCCTCCTCCATGCACACCCTCCTGCCTCACCCTCCTCCCTGCACACCCTCCTGTCTCACCCTCCTCCATGCACACCCTCCTGCCTCACCCTCCTCCCTGCACACCCTCCTGCCTCACCCTCCTCCCTGCACACCCTCCTGCCTCACCCTCCTCCCTGCACACCCTCCTGCCTCACCCTCCTCCCTGCACACCCTCCTGCCTCACCCTCCTACCTGCACACCCTCCTGCCTCACCCTCCTCCCTGCACACCCTCCTGCCTCACCCTCCTCCCTGCACACCCTCCTGCCTCACCCTCCTCCCTGCACACCCTCCTGCCTCACCCTCCTCCCTGCACACCCTCCTGCCTCACCCTCCTCCCTGCACACCCTCCTGCCTCACCCTCCTACCTGCACACCCTCCTGCCTCACCCTCCTCCCTGCACACCCTCCTGTCTCACCCTCCTCCCTGCACACCCTCCTGCCTCACCCTCCTCCCTGCACACCCTCCTGCCTCACCCTCCTACCTGCACACCCTCCTGCCTCACCCTCCTACCTGCACACCCTCCTGCCTCACCCTCCTGCACACCCTCCTGCCTCACCCTCCTCCCTGCACACCCTCCTGCCTCACCCCCTCCCTGCACACCCTCCTGCCTCACCCTCCTCCATGCACACCCTCCTGCCTCACCCTCCTCCCTGCACACCCTCCTGTCTCACCCTCCTCCATGCACACTCTCCTGCCTCGCCCTCCTCCCTGCACACCCTCCTGCCTCACCCCCCTCCATGCACACCCTCCTGCCTCACCCTCCTCCCTGCACACCCTCCTGCCTCACCCTCCTACCTGCACACCCTCCTGCCTCACCCTCCTCCCTGCACACCCTCCTGCCTCACCCTCCTACCTGCACACCCTCCTGCCTCACCCTCCTCCCTGCACACCCTCCTGCCTCACCCTCCTCCATGCACACCCTCCTGCCTCACCCTCCTCCCTGCACACCCTCCTGCCTCACCCTCCTCCGTGCACACCCTCCTGCCTCACCCCATGCACACCCTCCTGTCTCACCCTCCTCCCTGCACACCTTCCTGCCTCACCCTCCTACCTGCACACCCTACTGTCTCACCCTCCTCCCTGCACACCCTCCTGCCTCACCCTCCTCCCTGCACACCCTCCTGCCTCACCCTCCTACCTGCACACCCTCCTGTCTCACCCTCCTCCCTGCACACCCTCCTGCCTCACCCTCCTCCCTGCACACCCTCCTGCCTCACCCTCCTCCCTGCACACCCTCCTGCCTCACCCTCCTACCTGCACACCCTCCTGTCTCACCCTCCTGCCTCACCCTCCTCCCTGCACACCCTCCTGCCTCACCCTCCTCCCTGCACACCCTCCTGCCTCACCCTCCTCCCTGCACACCCTCCTGCCTCACCCTCCTACCTGCACACCCTCCTGTCTCACCCTCCTCCCTGCACACCCTCCTGCCTCACCCTCCTCCCTGCACACCCTCCTGCCTCACCCTCCTCCCTGCACACCCTCCTGCCTCACCCTCCTACCTGCACACCCTTCTGTCTCACCCTCCTCCCTGCACACCCTCCTGCCTCACCCTCCTCCCTGCACACCCTCCTGCCTCACCCTCCTCCCTGCACACCGTCCTGCCTCACCCTCCTCCCTGCACACCCTCCTGCCTCACCCTCCTCCCTGCACACCCTCCTGCCTCACCCTCCTCCCTGCACACCCTCCTGCCTCACCCTCCTACCTGCACACCCTCCTGTCTCACCCTCCTCCCTGCACACCCTCCTGCCTCACCCTCCTGCCTCACCCTCCTCCCTGCACACCCTCCTGCCTCACCCTCCTACCTGCACACCCTCCTGTCTCACCCTCATCACTGCACACACCCCTGCCTCACCCTCCTCCCTGCACACCCTCCTGCCTCACCCCCTCCCTGCACACCCTTTCGGCTCACCCACCCTCCCTGCACACCCTCCAGCCTCACCCTCCTACCTGCACACCCTCCTGTCTCACCGTCCTCCCTGCACAACTTCCTGCCTCACCCCCTCTCCCTGCACACCCTCCTGCCTCACCCTCCTCCATGCACACCCTCCTGCCTCACCCTCCTACCTGCACACCCTCCTGGCTCACCCTCCTCCCTGCCCACCCTCCTGCCTCACCCTCCTCCCTGCACACCCTCCTGCCTCACCCTCCTCCCTGCACACCCTCCTGCCTCACCCTCCTCCATGCACACCCTCCTGTCTCACCCTCCTCCCTGCACACCTTCCTGCCTCACCCCCTCTCCCTGCACACCCTCCTGCCTCACCCTCCTCCATGCACACCCTCCTGCCTCACCCTCCTACCTGCACACCCTCCAGCCTCACCTTCCTCTCTGCACACCCTCCCGCCTCACCCTCCTCCCTGCACACTCTCCTGCCTCACCCCCTTCACTGCACACCCTCCTGCCTCACCCACTTACAAACCCTGCTGCCTCACCCCCCTCTCTGCACACCCTCCTGCCTTACCCTCCTCCCTGCACACCCTCCTGACTCACCCTCCTCCCTGCACACCCTCCTGCCTCACCCCTCTCTCTGTACACCCTCCTGCCTCACCCTCCTCCCTGCACACCCTCCTGACTCACCCTCCTCCCTGCACACCCTCCTGCCTCACCCCCCTCCCTGCACACCCTCCTGACTCACCCTCCTCCCTGCACACTCTCCTGTCTCACCCTCCTCCCTGCACACCCTCCTGCCTCACCCCTCTCTCTGTACACCCTCCTGCCTCACCCTCCTCTCTGCACACCCCCCTGACTCACCCTCCTCCCTGCACACCCTCCTGCCTCACCCTCCTCCCTGCACACCCTCCTGCCTCACCCCCCTCTCTGCCCACCCTCCTGCCTCACCCTCCTCCCTGCACACCCTCCTGACTCACCCTCCAACGTGCACACCCTCATGCCTCACCCTCCTCCCTGCACACCCTCCTGACTCACCCACTTGCAAACCCTCCTGCCTCACCCCCCTCCCTGCATACCCTCCTGCCACACAATTTCCCTGCACACCCTCCTGCCTCACCCCTCTCTCTGCACACCCTCCTGCCTCACCCTCCTCCGTGCACACCCTCCTGACTCACCCTTCTCCCTGCACATCCTCCTGCCTCACCCTCCTCCCTGCACACCCTCCTGCCTCACCCCCCTCTCTGCACACCCTCCTGCCTCACCGTCCTCCATGCACACCCTCCTGACTCACCCTCCTCCCTGCACACCCTCATGCCTCACCCTCCTCCCTGCACACCCTCCTGCCTCACCTACTTGCACACCCTCCTGACTCACCCTCCTCCCTGCACACCCTCCTGCCTCACCCTCCTCCCTGCACACGCTCCTGCCTCACCCCCCTCTCTGCACACCCTCCTGCCTCACCCTCCTCCCTGCACACCCTCCTGACTCACCCTCCTCCCTGCACACCCTCCTGACTCACCCTCCTCCCTGCACACCCTCCTCACTGCACACTCTCCTGCCTCAACCTCCTCCCTGCACACCCTCCTGCCTCACCTCCACTATCTGCACACCCTCCTGCCTCACCCCCCTCTCTGCACACCCTCCTGACTTGCCCTGATCCCTGCACACCCTCCTGCCTCACCCTCCTCCCTGCACACACTCCTGACTCACCCTCCTCCCTGCACCCTCTCCTGCCTCAGCCCCCTCTCTGCACACACTCCTGCCTCACCCCCCCCTCTGCACACCCTCCTGACTTACCCTCCTCCCTGCACACCCTCCTGCCTTACCCCCCTCTCTGCACACCCTCCTGCCTCACAACCTCCCTGCACACCCTCCTGACACCCCCCTCCCTGTACACCCTCCTGCCTCACCCTCCTCCCTGCACACCCTCCTAACTCACCCTCCTCCCTGCACACCCTCATGCCTCACCCCCCTCCCTGCACACCCTCCTGCCTCACCACCCTTCCTGCACACCCTCCTGCCTCAGCTCCCTCCCTGCACACCCTCCTGCCACACCCCCCTCCCTGCATACCCTCCTGCCTCGCCCTCCTTCCTGCACACCCTCCTGCCTCACCCCCCTCCCTTCACACCCTCCTCCCTGCACACCCTTCTGACTCACCCTCCTCCCTGCACACCCTCATGCCTCATCTTCCTCCCTGCACACCCTCCTCCCTGCACACCCTCCTCCCTGCACACCCTCCTGCCTCACCCTCCTCCCTGCACACCCTCCTGACTCACCCTTCTCCCTGCACACCCTCATGCCTCACCCCCCTCCCTGCACACCCTCCTGACTTACCCCCTCCCTGCACACCCTCATGCCTCACCCCCTCCCTGCATACCCTCCTGCCTCACAACCTCTCTGCACACCCTCCTGCCACGCCCCCTCCCTGCACACCCTCCTGCCTCACCCCCCTGCACACCCTCCTGCCTGACCCCCTCCCTGCACAACCTCCTGCCTCACCCCCTCCCTGGATACCCTCCTGCCTCACCCTCCTCCATGTACACCCTCCTCCCTGCACACCCTCCTGCCTCACCCCCCTCTCTGCACACCCTCCTGAATCACCCCCTCCCTGCACACCCTCCTGCCTCACAACCTCCGTGTACTCCCTCCTGTCGCACCCCCTGTAAAAGCCGTCCTGCTGGACATCCTGTACTCACACTTTCCTGCCTCACTCCCAGTGACCACTCCTGCCCCAGCAATTATTGTTTCCATTAATCCCCCCCCCCACAACTACGGTCAGGCTAACTGGTTTGCAATGAGCAGCTAAAGACCTATCTCGAGTATTGTAAATAACTATCACACTCCATATCTTCCACGATACCCGTCTGTAATGATTAGTATTATACTGAGGAGGCGATGTATGACTGACAGGTACAGCAGCTGGAGTATAAGTGATAATCAAGGTTGATGAAAGGTAACGTAGAGTGAAACTATTTCTTATAAATCAACAATGTTTTACTAGCATTAAGACATTTTCCTTGAAGGTGACGCCTTTGTTAGGATTTGTTAAGACACGTGTGTGCAACAGTTAGGTGTTTTTATTCCGAAATGTTTCGCCTACACAGTAAGCTTCTTCGGTGGAATACAGAGACGGCAGCAGAAGCAGAGAAGATGTAGAGACGATGTAATCAGTCCATCACCCTTGAAAACTACTTCTTCAAGGGTGATGGACTGATTACATCGTCTCTACTAATTCTGCTGCCTCCTCTGTATTCGGCTGAAGAAGCCTACACGCTCTTACACGTGTGTCTTTCTTATCAACTTCTCGGTATTGTGAACTATTATCATATTCGTTATGATTTCTTGAAGAGACTTGCTAGCGGTTTACCGAGTTGATGGTCACCTTAACAACCGCTGCGAGCAGTCTGTCAGGTCCAGGTTATTTCTTACCTCTCAGTTTGTTTACTCGTGTCTAAGAACATGTCGTCAGGACTGTCATCTTCCATAACCTATTCGTATTTTATAATCCTTAATTTCTTCTTCTTATTTTTTTTTTAATTTCTTTTTACCTTCTTGTTTATAAAATATTCAGAAGTGTTAAAGATAGTAAATATTTACTGGTACATAAAACTGTATAAAATATAAGAGGACTTCTTGGAAGCAGCCATAGGAATGTAGACTTAACTTTATATTACTGAAGACGCAGTGTTGAACACTTATTGTCTAACATGTCTTCACCTACACAACAGACAGCTAGGTACGACACGCCGCTACTGCAGCAGCAGCAGCAGCAGCAGCAGCAGCAGCAGCAGCAGCAGCACCAGCAGCAGCAGCAGCAGCAGCAGCATCAACAGCAGTTGAAGAATAAAATAAGAAGTAGGACTGTGTGCAGGACTGGTGATAGAGTAATGAGAATAAATTATAAGTGAGGATGGTGCAGATGAAACTATGTCAAGACTCCAGCACATGTTGCCAGGTGGTTAGAGAACTGCACGAGGCCTCCTGGTCCAAGCTAGGAAAGAGAATGAAGCAAGGAAGAACAAAGTCAAAAGACGGGTTAAAAGGAAAAGAGAGGAGGACGCAAAGTTCCGAGTGTTCTAAAGATTACAGCATTTGACAATGTACATAATGAGAAAAACAGTCAGCCACATAAACAAAGCCAGGACTAAGGCTGATATTAACATAGTTGTATAAATAACAAAAAGACACAATACCGTGACTGAAACAATACACAAATAACCCGTACATAAGAGAGGGGAGCTTACACGTGTCTAGTGTGACTTTGTAAATCCAAGTCGGACCGAAACGTCGTCATAAGCTCCCATCTCCTATGAGCGGGTTATTTGTGCAGATAGTTGTATACTCGTAATAGAGCTGACTCAACAAGACGGCGTCTACGAAAGCTATATGTATTGATCATTTCAGCAGAAGACCAGTTAATAGGATGACTGATTCTCTAACATGACAGAGAAAGAGTCCTGCTGGTGTCGGCAAGGCGAACATTTCTTGTGTGCTTTATAAGTATCAGAAAGAGAGAGGACAGTTTCACCAAATAATGGAGAGAACGGTAGGAGGAAATAGAGTAGAAACGAGAAGAATCAGTGACAAAAGTATGAACTAGATTACTGTGATTATTATTATTATAATCAAGGGGGAAGTGCTAAACCCGGAGGATTATACAGCGCCTGGGGGGGGGATGTGGAAGGCATTTAGGCTTAATTCGGGGAACTGGAGCACAGATCCAATTCCCTAAATCAAGAGCCCCTCACCAACATCAAGGAACCTTCCTTGAGGGTTAGATTACTGTGAAAGGTATTAGTTTGGCGGATACCAAGACTGATAGCTAAAGGACGGAAGGTGCTGCTGAGAGATAGCAAAGCTTATGAAATCGGAAGGATAACCAAGTAGAAGCGAACGACCTGAGAGAGGTGAAAATTCAAAGTCGGGAAATTGTGGGTTATTGACGCGTGAGGTTGTTCAGAGAAAACAAAACAATTTTTTGGACAGAAAAGCCTGTGACAGCGCGGTGGACATGAACATCAAGGAAAGGAAGCAAAGAGTTAAATTTCCATTCAGCTTTGAACTTAATAACAGATCATTAAGGGCATCAAGGAAAGGCTGTAAAAGACTAGAGTCATGTGGCCAAGGTGTAGACATGGTGAAGCCAGAGACAAGGACGTACTCTTATAGTAGAAATCAGAACAGTTTCAACATACTTCATATAAAATTTAACAAGGACAGGGGATAGAGAGCCCGTAACAACACCAAAGGTTTGAGTTAGGAGTCCATAGAAAGATGACTGAGTATAAGAAAGACATCAGTAGGAACAGGGAGATGAAACAACCCTTCACCAGTCTTCAGCACGGTCTGAAACGTCATCAAAAGTTTCAAGTTTGAAGTGCAGGTTATCTGTCATTAATTATAAAGAGGTAATTATAAACAGGAAAAGTTCAATAGGTAATTAAATACACAAAAATATAAGGATCGACACCATGCCCAGCCCTTCTAGGGTAGGGTAGGTGCCTGAGCCCGAGCCTTTAGCTCATAAGACTGTCATTCCCATTAGCCCCCTTGGGGCGGGGATGGCAGACCAGAGAGGCCTAGCTTGTGGCTAGGCCTGGGGACAGTTGGTCCCAAAGATGAGGAGGTACTTGTGCCTCCTCCCATGGGAGACTTAGGTCTCAGACACTCCCTAAAGAGGGAGCCAAGGCCGGGCCACCACTTGGAAAAGGCCCGGGCCGGGAGAATACCGGCTAATCTTTAATAA
This sequence comes from Cherax quadricarinatus, assembly GCF_038502225.1. Lineage (NCBI taxonomy): Eukaryota > Metazoa > Arthropoda > Malacostraca > Decapoda > Parastacidae > Cherax > Cherax quadricarinatus. Next base: position 10,737,682 of record NC_091307.1, read on the forward strand.
TAATAATAACACAAAAATATAGTTTGTAGACGAGTTGTCGAACAAGCAACCAGAAGAACCTGGGTTAGCTCTCCCAGCAATACGAGACGTATAGTCCGGTCTCTCAACACCTGTTACCCATTTGTGTTTAGCAGTAAATAGGTACCAGTGTTAGATGACTGTTGTAGGTCGCATCATGGGGGGGGGGGGAACCAAATACAAATATAATAACAACAATAATAAAAATTTTGTTTGGCAGGCAAACATTTAGGAAGTTGTGACTATTACGGAAGCTATGAACACTGGGGCACCCTCCTCCGTGCTTGTTGCTCTCCTCATAGACACAACAAACAATAATAACAACGGGAAGCCTGCGAATACAACTAGGTTATTAAAGATTAATAGAACTAAGAAAGTTTTAATACACCAGAAAATATAAAGAGGCTACAGTAAAAAAGAAAACTTGTGTTGTTACCCAGCCTGGCCTCACCACAATATACAATAGACTAAACTTTCTTGCAAAAATCAACCTGCCTTGTCCCTCCCACAATACCAAAATAACGCTCGTTTTGCACTTTAAAAATATTCCAAAATATCTTTTGGTCTTACTTATCAATGGACATGTTTGGTATTATCTTCCACGCACTTGGTTATATATTTTAATATTAATTTAATGTTACAAAAAATTTGGTTTTAATTCCAAAATGGCGAATTGTCGACAAGAATGACGACTAGCGACAAGCTGACATGTGTAGAACTTTATTAAGTCACGACTCTATATAAGTTATTTAAGCTGTGTCTCTGACAGTGTCGTGGAGGGTGGTGGTGGTGGTGGTGGTGGTGGTGGTGGTCACTGGTACACCACCAGACAAGAACACTTCAATCCCCAAAATAGTAACTAACGTAAACTGTCGGCATATACAGTGAGAATGATAAAGTACTCACAACCATTACCAACTCACAAGAACAAACTCTAGTGACACTCACAACCACCACAACTACAATCATTACAACTCACAAGTACTCTACAACTCACAAGCTCGTAGATGATGTGTTCGCTAGGGAGGGAGTGTTTGCCTCCTCATCAACGTAGTACCTCAGGTATAATGGTCTTCCTTGTATCTGAGACCCTAAGTCTTTTTCCTGCTTGACAAGTTAATACATTCTAAATTATTTAATAATTCAAGCCGTGGGAAATATAAAAAAAATGCAGATTAATTTACAGTAATCTTATCTAAATAACAATGAATTAACTTGAACTCAAGACAAAAGGAGTATCAGTAAAAATCAATGAAAAAAAAATTAAATACTGCGTTAGACTGCTGACAAGAATATTTATCATTACGAGATGACAACAGTGTAAATCAGATAAGAAGATCCTTCAAATGAAGAGATAAATGTAAGTATCCCTGAAAGGGATACCTATATTTATATTATAATATCCATGCGATAACATGAGAATGCCTCTTCTTATCGACTTCAAATTTTCAACGCTGTTGTCTCTTATGTAAACAAAGGTTCAGAGTATTATTATCTATCTGTTTATCCATTTCCATTTTTCTCTCTATGTCTCTCTCTCTGTGTATGTGCAAGAGCAAGAACAGTAGCAACAGCAGCAGAAAGATCAGCATCAGCAGCAGCCTCAGAAGTGAGCATCCCTGGCTGAGAGCCAGCCACCTACTGTGACTTCCTGGGATAATAGTGTTACATCCCCCAGCGTCCTGTGTGTCGTCCACCAGCTACACTGTTGCACCATTATGCCCCTACATGGATTTCTTGCTGACCACAAACTTAATCACGCAGTACGGAAGGATTTTTTTTTTTTTTGCTCAACTCTAATTTAAATCAGTGTTTACGATGATTCTGAGCGGCAGTCAGGTAAGTTTGGTGAGAAGTAGCGTACTGGTGAGTGGCTTACAGAATACTCACTCTAATATACACTCTCTATCACCTTAAAGATTTAACAAATGGGGGCATCGTAACTAGGCACTGAGTTCCATAAGTACACACGTCCAGCAGCTTCACTCATTACGCAAAAATCGCGAACAAGCGATACAAGATGCAAAACCACGGAGGGAAGTTGAATAATAGCTCTAGACCTTTCGCGTTTCAATCAAGACATCAGGAGCTTGCAATGTTGCAAAAAAGAGGAGGTGGTCCAAGCAAATACGATCACAGGGAGCTCCTTGGATGTGTTGATTGCAATACGAAAGGCCTTGAGTTATTATTCAGCTCCCCCTTCCCCCGAGGTTGTTTTCCATCTTGTATTAACATTCATATTAACCCAAGAGTCAAAGTGGTTAGGTTTTCATATTGTTGACTTTGTTTTGCCCAGACTTACGTTAATAATAATCTGGTGTTGAATATAAATACTAAATGTACCGCCATTATCTGCAGTGAGGGTAAAATTACACATACAAATATAAAGATTACAAAACAACGCTGCCTCGAACATTAAACAACCCTGTAGAGTTATGTTATGAAGAGGTATTAGTGTTTTGCATTATTGTCTCTAGTGTTGTGACCAAGTGTGATGACTGTAGCAGTGATCACATACTCCACGAGATATTACTCGGAACATTTATATCAAATTCGGAGAAATTTCAAATAAAGTGAAATCTTAAGAAGAAGTAGATTTGAGTTAGATATTAGAGAAGACGAGCTACTTAAAGGCGAAAGAGGCGGAAAGTTGAAGGAAGAGTGGAATGTCCCAGGATGACAACAATGTAGTATATTTGCTAGATAATGATATATAATAAGGAAATGTTAATTTTTGGATATGTTAGCTTCTAATGGTTGGGAAGTAGGTGATAAGTTTAGTCAATAATACCATCATGACAGGATATATGGATGTCAACATTATTAACAGCTGAGAGTGAAACGGGGCATTCTTATTGGCCAGACGTAAGTCATCATGTAACCAGTATTTAGTCCGATATATAAGGTACGTCCATGGATTAGAAACGCCAATGAAATGTGTAAAACAGCGTTAAAATCCATCCCAGCGTTTCTAGAACCACTTAGGAAAATGTTTACTGACTGTAAATGGAGGCCTCTGCTCACCACCAGAAGTGAGATTCTCTCTCTCTCTCTCTCTCTTTCAGAGAGAGAGAGAGAGAGAGAGAGAGAGAGTCCTACTTCTGGTGGTGAGCAGAGGCCATTTACAGTCAGTGAACATTTGGCTTAATAGCTCTAGGAACGTTGAGATGGGTTTTAACATGAACAAGACTACAGGAACACAAGAGGAGTTACAACACTTCACAACTATGTTGAAGATGGTATAAAATACCGATAAGTTGAGGATTAAGACACATGTGCAACAGTTGGGTTACTTTATTGATGAAACATTTCGCCTATGTGGTAGGTCTCATCAGTCAAATACTGAAGAAAAATATTATTATGGCGAGGTAAAGTTGTTGTAATCAGTCCATCAGCCTTGGAGAAATAGTTTGAGATAGTCAGTTCCTCAGCCTGAAGAAGAGTTTACCTTCTTCACTGTATCAAACTTATAAGTGATCCAGCTCACTAACTCACATCAGCTCTCCTCCACCGTATAAAACTTACAAGTGATCCAGCTCACTAACTCACATCAGCTCTCCTCCACCGTATAAAACTTACAAGTGATCCAGCTCACTAACTCACATCAGCTCTCCTCCACCGTATAAAACTTACAAGTGATCCAGCTCACTAACTCACATCAGATATCATCGACCAACCACTCTCTTCTTCCTTCTAATCTAGACTTCGTTACTTCCCCACCCTGCATTTTCCCTCCTCTTTCAGTCCCCTCCCTCACCCCCACTCCTCTCCCCTCCCGCACCCCCACCCCTACCCCTCCCTCATTCCCACTCATCTCCCCACCCTCCCTCAACCCTGGCGCTGGCTCCAGAATCTCACGTAAAAACTAGAAGTTAGAAGCCTCGGCGCCAGAGAATTTACAGTTGTGATAGCTGCCTCGTTCCTGTACCGTTTGTCTCTCTGTCTCTCAGGTTGCCTGCCATGGTGGCAGTGTGAGAAGTCTCCCAGGCTGTCTACCATGGTAGCAGTGTCAGAAGTCTCCCTGGCTGTCTATCGTTGTAGCAGTGTCAGACGTTTCCTAGGTTGTCTACCACGGAAGCAGTGTCAAAGTCTCCCAGGCTGCCTGCCATGGTAGCAGTGTCTGAAGTCTCCCAGGCTGTCTATCATTGTAGCAGTGTCAGAAGAATCCCAGGCTGTCTACCATGGTAACAGTGTCAGAAGTCTCTGAGGCTGTCTACCATGGTGGCAGCGTCAGAAGTCTCCCAGGCTGTCCACCATGGTGGCAATGAGAGAAGTCTCCCAGGCTGTCTAACACTGTAGCAGTGTAAGAAGTCTCAAAGGCTGTCTATCATTGTAGCAGTGTCAGACGTTTCACAGGCTGTCTACCATGTTAGCAGTGTCAGAACTCTCCCAGGCTACCATGGTATCAGTATAAGGAGTCTCCCAGGCTCTCTACCTTGGTAGCAGGGTCAGAAGTCTACCAGGATGTCTATCATTGTAGCAGTGTCAGAAGTCTCCCAGGCTGTCTACCATGGTAACAGTGTCAAAAGTCTCCCAGGCTGTCCACCATGGTGGCAGTATCAGAAGTCTCCAAGGCTGTCTTCAAGGGTAACAGTGTCAGAAATCTCCGGAGCTGTCCACCATGGTAACAGTGTCAGAAGTCTCCCAGGCTGTCCACCATGGTAACAGTGTCAGAAGTCTCCCAGGTTGTCCACCATGGTGGCAGTGTCAGATGTCTCCCAGGCTGTCCACTATCGTAACAGTTTCAGAAGTCTCCAAAGCTGTTCACCATGGTAACAGTGTCAGAAGTCTCCCAGGCTGTTAAACATGGTAACAGGTTCAAAAGTCTCCCAGGCTGTTCACCATGGTAACAGTTTCAGAAGTCTCCCAGGCTGTTCACCACGGTAACAGTTTCAGAAGTCTCCCAGGCTGTCCACCATGGTAACAGTTTCAGAAGTCTCCCAGGCTGTCCACCATGGTAACAGTTTCAGAAGTCTCCCAGGCTGTCCACCATGGTAACAGTGTCAGAAGTCTCCCAGGCTGTCCACCATGGTAACAGTGTCAAAAGTTTCCCAGGCTGTCCACTATGGTAACAGTGTCAGAAGTCTCCCAGGCTGTCCACCATGGTAGCAGTGTCAGAAGTCTCCCAGGCTGTCTATCATTGTAGCAGTGTCAGACGTTTCACAGGCTGTCTACCATGTTAGCAGTGTCAGAAGTCTCCCAGGCTGTCTATCATTGTAGCAGTGTCAGACGTTTCACAGGCTGTCTACCATGTTAGCAGTGTCAGAAGTCTCCCAGGCTACCATGGTAGCAGTGTCAGAAGTCTCCCAGGCTGTCTGCCTTGGTAGCAGTGTCAGACGTTTCCCAGGCTGTCTATCATTGTAGCAGTGTCAGAAGTCTCTTAGGCTGTCTACCATGGTTGCAGCGTCAGAAGTCTCCCAGGCTGTCCACCATGGTGGCAGTGTGAGAAGTCTCCCAGGCTGTCTACCATGGTAGCAGTGTCAGAAGTCTTTCAGGCTGTCTACCATTGTAGCAGTGTCAGAAGTCTCCCAGGCTGTCTACCATTGTAGCAGTGTCAGAAGTCTCCCAGGCTGTCTACCATGGTAACAGTGTCAAAAGTCTTCCAGGCTGTCCACCATGGTGGCAGTGTCAGAAGTCTCCCAGGCTGTCTACCATGGTAACATTGTCAGAAATCTCCGGAGCTGTCCACCATGGTAACAGTGCCAGAAGTCTCCCAGGCTGTCCACCATGGTAACAGTGTCAGAAGTCTCCCAGGCTGTCCACCATGGTAACAGTGTCAGAAGTCTCCCAGGCTGTCCACCATGGTAACAGTTTCAGAAGTTTCCCAGGCTGTCCACCATGGTAACAGTTTCTGAAGTCTCCCATGCTGTCCACCATGGTAACAGTTTCAGAAGTCTCCAAGGCTGTCCACCATGGTAACAGTGTCAGAAGTCTCCCAGGCTGTCCACCATGGTAACAGTGTCAGAAGTCTCCCAGGCTGTCCACCATGGTAACAGTGTCAGAAGTCTCCCAAGCTGTCCACCATGGTAGCAGTGTCAGAAGTCTCCCAGGCTGTCTATCACTGTAGCAGTGTCAGACGTTTCACAGGCAGTCTACCATGTTAGCAGTGTCAGAACTCTCCCAGGCTACCAGGGTAGCAGTGTCTGAAATCTCCCAGGCTGTCTATCATTGTAGCAGTGTCAGAAGAATCCCAGGCTGTCTACCATGGTAACAGTGTCAGAAGTCTCTGAGGCTGTCTACCATGGTGGCAGCGTCAGAAGTCTCCCAGGCTGTCCACCATGGTGGCAATGAGAGAAGTCTCCCAGGCTGTCTAACACTGTAGCAGTGTAAGAAGTCTCCCAGGCTGTCTATCATTGTAGCAGAGTCAGACGTTTCACAGGCTGTCTACCATGTTAGCAGTGTCAGAACTCTCCCAGGCTACCATGGTAGCAGTATAAGGAGTCTCCCAGGCTCTCTACCTTGGTAGCAGGGTCAGAAGTCTACCAGGATGTCTATCATTGTAGCAGTGTCAGAAGTCTCCCAGGCTGTCTACCATGGTAACAGTGTCAAAAGTCTCCCAGGCTGTCCACCATGGTGGCAGTATCAGAAGTCTCCAAGGCTGTCTTCAAGGGTAACAGTGTCAGAAATCTCCGGAGCTGTCCACCATGGTAACAGTGTCAGAAGTCTCCCAGGCTGTCCACCATGGTAACAGTGTCAGAAGTCTCCCAGGTTGTCCACCATGGTGGCAGTGTCAGATGTCTCCCAGGCTGTCCACTATCGTAACAGTTTCAGAAGTCTCCAAAGCTGTTCACCATGGTAACAGTGTCAGAAGTCTCCCAGGCTGTTAAACATGGTAACAGGTTCAAAAGTCTCCCAGGCTGTTCACCATGGTAACAGTTTCAGAAGTCTCCCAGGCTGTTCACCACGGTAACAGTTTCAGAAGTCTCCCAGGCTGTCCACCATGGTAACAGTTTCAGAAGTCTCCCAGGCTGTCCACCATGGTAACAGTTTCAGAAGTCTCCAAGGCTGTCCACCATGGTAACAGTGTCAGAAGTCTCCCAGGCTGTCCACCATGGTAACAGTGTCAAAAGTTTCCCAGGCTGTCCACCATGGTAACAGTGTCAGAAGTCTCCCAGGCTGTCCACCATGGTAGCAGTGTCAGGAGTCTCGCAGGCTGTCTATCACTGTAGCAGTGTCAGACGTTTCACAGGCTGTCTACCATGTTAGCAGTGTCAGAAGTCTCCCAGGCTGTCTATCATTGTAGCAGTGTCAGACGTTTCACAGGCTGTCTACCATGTTAGCAGTGTCAGAAGTCTCCCAGGCTGTCTATCATTGTAGCAGTGTCAGACGTTTCACAGGCAGTCTACCATGTTAGCAGTGTCAGAAGTCTCCCAGGCTACCATGGTAGCAGTGTCAGAAGTCTCCCAGGCTGTCTGCCTTGGTAGCAGTGTCAGACGTTTCCCAGGCTGTCTATCATTGTAGCAGTGTCAGAAGTCTCTTAGGCTGTCTACCATGGTTGCAGCGTCAGAAGTCTCCCAGGCTGTCCACCATGGTGGCAGTGTGAGAAGTCTCCCAGGCTGTCTACCATGGTAGCAGTGTCAGAAGTCTTTCAGGCTGTCTACCATTGTAGCAGTGTCAGAAGTCTCTCAGGGTGTCCACCATGAAAACAGTGTCAGAAGTCTCCCAGGCTGTCTACCATTGTAACAGTGTCAGAAGTCTCCCAGGCTGTCTACCATGGTAACAGTGTCAAAAGTCTTCCAGGCTGTCCACCATGGTGGCAGTGTCAGAAGTCTCCCAGGCTGTCTACCATGGTAACATTGTCAGAAATCTCCGGAGCTGTCCACCATGGTAACAGTGTCAGAAGTCTCCCAGGCTGTCCACCATGGTAACAGTGCCAGAAGCCTCCCAGGCAGTTCACCAAGGTAACAGTTTCAGAAGTCTCCCAGGCTGTTCACCATGGTAACAGTTTCAGAAGTTTCCCAGGCTGTCCACCATGGTAACAGTTTCTGAAGTCTCCAAGGCTGTCCACCATGGTAACAGTGTCAGAAGTCTCCCAGGCTGTCCACCATGGTAACAGTGTCAGAAGTCTCCCAGGCTGTCCACCATGGTAACAGTGTCAGAAGTCTCCCAAGCTGTCCACCATGGTAGCAGTGTCAGAAGTCTCCCAGGCTGTCTATCATTGTAGCAGTGTCAGACGTTTCACAGGCAGTCTACCATGTTAGCAGTGTCAGAACTCTCCCAGGCTACCAGGGTAGCAGTGTCAGAAGTCTCCCAGGCTGTCTACCTTGGTAGCAGTGTCAGAAGTCTCCCAGGCTGTCTATCATTGTAGCAGTGTCAGAAGTCTCTTAGGTTGTCTACCATTGTGGCAGCGTCAGAAGTCTCCCAGGCTGTCGACCATGGTGGCAGTGTGAGAAGTCTCCCAGGCTGTCGACCATGGTAGCAGTGTCAGAAGTCTTTCAGGCTGTCTACAATTGTAGCAGTGTCAGAAGTCTCCCAGGGTGTCCACCATGGTAACAGTGTCAAAAGTCTTCCAGGCTGTCCACCATGGTGGCAGTGTCAGAAGTCTCCCAGGCTGTGTACAAGGGTAACAGTGTCAGAAATCTCCGGAGCTGTCCACCATGGTAACAGTGTCAGAAGTCTCCCAGGCTGTCCGCCATGGTAACAGTGTCAGAAGTTTTCCAGGCTGTCCACCATGGTGGCAGTGTCAGAAGTCTCCCAGGCTGTCTACAAGGGTAACAGTGTCAGAAATCTCCGGAGCTGTCCACCATGGTAATAGTGTCAGAAGTCTCCCAGGCTGTCCACCATGGTAACAGTGTCAGAAGTCTCCCAGGTTGTCCACCATGGTGGAAGTGTCAGATGTCTGCCAGGCTGTCCACTATGGTAACAGTTTCAGAAGTCTCTCAGGCTGTTCACCATGGTAACAGTGTCAGAAGTCTCCTAGGCTGTCCACCATGGTAACAGTTTCAGAAGTCTCCCAGGCTGTCCACCATGGTAACAGTTTCAGAAGTCTCCCAGGCTGTTCACCATGGTAACAGTTTCAGAAGTCTCCCAGGCTGTCCACCATGGTAACAGTTTCAGAAGTCTCCCAGGCTGTCCACCATGGTAACAGTTTCAGAAGTCTCCCAGGCTGTCCACCATGGTAACAGTGTCAGAAGTCTCCCAGGCTGTTCACCATGGTAGCAGTGTCAGAAGTCTCCCAGGCTGTCTATTATTGTAGCAGTGTCAGACGTTTCACAGGCTGTCTACCATGGTAGCAGTGTCAGAAGTCTCCCAGGCTACCATGGTAGCATTGTCAGAAGTCTCCCAGGCTGTCTACCTTGGTAGCAGTGTCAGAAGTCTCCCAGGCTGTCTATCATTGTAGCAGTGTCAGAAGTCTCTTAGGCTGTCTACCATGGTGGCAGCGTCAGAAGTCTCCCAGGCTGTCCACCATGGTGGCAGTGTGAGAAGTCTTCCAGGCTGTCTACCATTGTAGCAGTGTCAGAAGTCTCCCAGGCTGTCCACCATGATAACAGTGTCAGAAGTCTCCCAGGCTGTCTACCATTGTAGCAGTGTCAGAAGTCTCCCAGGCTGTCTACCATGGTAACAGTGTCAAAAGTCTCCCAGGCTGTCCACCATGGTAACAGCGTCAGAAGTCTCCCAGGCTGTCCACCATGGTGGCAGTGTCAGATGTCTCCCAGGCTGTCCACTATGGCAACAGTTTCAGAAGTCTCCCAGGCTGTCCACCATGGCAACAGTGTCAGAAGTCTCCCAGGCTGTCCACCATGGTAACAGTGTCAGAAGTGTACCAGGCTGTCCACCATGGTAACAGTTTCAGAAGTCTCCCCGGCTGTCAACCATGGTGGCAGTGTCAGAAGTCTCCCAGGCTGTCCACCATGGTAACAGTGTCAGAAGTGTCAGAAGTCTCCCAGGCTGTCCACTGGTAACAGTGTCAGAAGTCTACCAGGATGTCCACCATGGTAACAGTGTCAGAAGTGTACCAGGATGTCCACCATGGTAACAGTGTCAGAAGTCTACCAGGATGTCCACCATGGTAACAGTGTCAGAAGTCTACCAAGATGTCCACCATGGTAACAGTGTCAGAAGTCTACCAGGATGTCCACCATGGTAACTGTCCAGGCTGTCCACCATGGTAACAGTGTCAGAAGTAGGCTGTCCACCATGGTAACATGAAGTCTACCAGTAACAGTGTCAGAAGTCTCCCAGGCTGTCCACCATACAGTTTCAGAAGTCTCCCAGGCTGTCCACCATGGTAACAGTTTCAGAAGTCTCCCAGGCTGTCCACCATGGGTAACAGTGAAGTCCACCCCAGGCTGGTAGCACAGTCTCCCAGGCTCAGAAGTCTCTCCCAGGCTGTCTACCTTGGTAGCAGTGTCAGAAGTCTCCCAGGCTGTCTATCATTGGCAGTGTCAGAAGTCTGTCTACCATGGTGGCAGCGTCAGAAGTCTCCCAGGCTGTCCACCATGGTGGCAGTGTGAGAAGTCCAGGCTGTCTACCATGGTAACAGTGTCCACCATGATAACAGTGTCAGAAGTCAGGCTGTCTACCATTGTAAGTGTCAGAAGTCTCCCAGGCTGTCTACCATGGTAACAGTGTCAAAAGTCTCCCAGGCTGTCCACCATGGTAACAGCGTCAGAAGTCCAGGCTGTCCACCATGGTGGCAGTGTCAGATGTCTCCCAGGCTGTCCACTATGGCAACAGTTTCAGAAGTCTCCCAGGCTGTCCACCATGGCAACAGTGTCAGAAGTCTCCCAGGCTGTCCACCATGGTAACAGTGTCAGAAGTGTACCAGGCTGTCCACCATGGTAACAGTGGTGGCAGTGTCAGAAGTCTCCCAGGCTGTCCACCATGGTAACAGTGTCAGAAGTGTACCAGGCTGTCCACCATGGTAACAGTTTCAGAAGTCTCCCCGGCTGTCCACCATGGTGGCAGTGTCAGAAGTCTCCCAGGCTGTCCACCATGGTAACAGTGTCAGAAGTCTACCAGGCTGTCCACCATGGTAAAAGTTTCAGAAGTCTCCCCGGCTGTCCACCATGGTGGCAGTGTCAGAAGTCTCCCAGGCTGTCCACCATGGTGGCAGTATCAGAAGTCTTCCAGGCTGTCCACCATGGTAACAGTGTCAGAAGTCTCCCAGGCTGTCCACCATGGTAACAGTGTCAAAAGTCTACCAGGATGTCCACCATGTTAACATTGTCAGAAGTCTCCCCGGCTGTCCACCATGGTAACAGTGTCAGAAGTCTCCCAGGCTGTCCACCATGGTAACAGTGTCAGAAGTCTCCCAGGCTGTCCACCATGGTAACAGTGTCAGAAGTCTACCAGGATGTCCACCATGGTAACAGTGTCAGAAGTGTACCAGGATGTCCACCATGGTAACAGTGTCAGAAGTCTACCAGGATGTCCACCATGGTAACAGTGTCAGAAGTCTACCAAGATGTCCACCATGGTAACAGTGTCAGAAGTCTACCAGGATGTCCACCATGGTAACTGTGTCAGAAGTCTCCCAGGCTGTCCACCATGGTAACAGTGTCAGAAGTCTCCCAGGCTGTCCACCATGGTAACAGTGTCAGAAGTCTCCCAGGCTGTCCACCATGGTAACAGTGTCAGAAGTCTACCAGGATGTCCACCATGGTAACAGTGTCAGAAGTCTACCAGGATGTCCACCATGGTAACAGTGTCAGAAGTCTACCAGGATGTCCACCATGGTAACAGTGTCAGAAGTCTACCAGGATGTCCACCATGGTAACAGTGTCAGAAGTCTACCAGGATGTCCACCATGGTAACTGTGTCAGAAGTCTCCCAGGCTGTCCACCATGGTAACAGTGTCAGAAGTCTCCCAGGCTGTCCACCATGGTAACAGTGTCAGAAGTCTACCAGGATGTCCACCATGGTAACAGTGTCAGAAGTCTACCAGGATGTCCACCATGGTAACAGTGTCAGAAGTCTACCAGGATGTCCACCATGGTAACTGTGTCAGAAGTCTCCCAGGCTGTCCACCATGGTAACAGTGTCAGAAGTCTCCCAGGCTGTCCACCATGGTAACAGTGTCAGAAGTCTACCAGGATGTCCACCATGGTAACAGTGTCAGAAGTCTACCAGGATGTCCACCATGGTAACAGTGTCAGAAGTCTACCAGGATGTCCACCATGGTAACAGTGTCAGAAGTCTACCAGGATGTCCACCATGGTAACAGTGTCAGAAGTCTCCCAGGATGTCCACCATGGTAACAGTGTCAGAAGTCTACCAGGATGTCCACCATGGTAACAGTGTCAGAAGTCTACCAGGATGTCCATCATGGTAACTGTCAGAAGTCTACCAGGATGTCCACCATGGTAACAGTGTAAGGATCATTTTAAGAATGCTAACTATCATCTCTTCCATAATTTCTTGTCATATAGACATATAATTACCACAGTTAAGAACCTAGTATATTATTAATACAACTCGAGATATATACATAGATGTATTTCTCTCACTGTATATATATGCTGAGATTACACTGTTTTCTCTTTTTTGCTAAAATTGTATTCTTGCATAGTGTTGAACAGGCTACACACACCCTTAATGACTCTAATGTAGTCGATATCCTTTAAACCCCAGTAGCCAACCTTAATAATGTCCATGTAGTCGTTAGGCTTTAAACCACATTAACCAACTAACCAACTAACACTCCGCTACAAGCGTATGCGAGTCGAATTTTACGTACGTTGTTCTACTGCCAAATACATCACCTCAGACACCACCCCAGACATCACCCTAGACATCACCAAAGATACCACCCCAGACATCACCCTAGACATCACCAGAGATACCACCCCAGACATCACCCTAGACACCACCAAAGATACCACCCCAGACATCACCCTAGACACCACCAAAGATATCACCCCAGACATCACCCTAGACATCACCAAAGATACCACCCCAGACATCACCCTAGACACCACCAAAGATACCACCCCAGACATCACCCTAGACACCACCAAAGATACCACCCCAGACATCACCCTAGACACCACCAAAGATACCACCCCAGACATCACCCTAGACATCACCAAAGATACCACCCCAGACATCACCCTAGACACCACCAAAGATACCAACCCAGACATCACCCTAGACACCACCAAAGATATCACCCCAGACATCACCCTAGACACCACCAAAGATATCACCCCAGACATCACCCTAGACATCACCAAAGATACCACCCCAGACATCACCCTAGACATCACCAAAGATACCACCCCAGACATCACCCTAGACACCACCAAAGATATCACCCCAGACATCACCCTAGACATCACCAAAGATACCACCCCAGACATCACCCTAGACATCACCAAAGATACCACCCCAGACATCACCCTAGACATCACCAAAGATACCACCCCAGACATCACCCTAGACATCACCAAAGATACCACCCCAGACATCACCCTAGACATCACCAAAGATACCACCCCAGACACCACCCTAGACACCACCAAAGATACCACCCCAGACATCACCCTAGACACCACCAAAAATACCACCCCAGACATCACCCTAGACACCACCAAAGATACCACCCCAGACATCACCCTAGACACCACCAAAGATACCACCCCAGACATCACCCTAGACACCACCAAAGATACCACCCCAGACATCACCCTAGACACCACCAAAGATACCACCCCAGACATCACCCTAGACACCACCAAAGATACCACCCCAGACATCACCCTAGACACCACCAAAGATACCACCCCAGACATCACCCTAGACACCACCAAAGATACCACCCCAGACACCACCTTAGACACCACCAAAGACACCACCCTAGACACCACCAAAGACACCACCCCAGACACCACCCTAGATACCACCAAAAACATCACCCTAGACACCACTCTAGACACCACTAAAGACACCACCCCAGACACCACCAAAGAGACCACCCCAGACACCACCCTAGATTCCACCAAAAGCACAACCTCAGACACCACCCTAGACACCAAAGACACCATCCCAGACACCACCCTAGACACCACCTCAGACACCGCCTCAGACACCACCTTAGACACCACCCTAGACACCACCAAAGACACCATCCTAGACACCTATTCAGACACCACCCTAGATACCACCAAAAACACCTCAGACACCACCCTAGACACCATCTCAGACACCACCCTAGACACCACCTCAGACACCACCCTAGACACCACCCAAGACACCACCATCACCCAAGACACCACCCAAGACACCACCCTAGACACCACCCCAGACAACCCCCTAACCACCAATCCAGACACCACCTCAGACACCACCCTAGCCACCAAACCAGACACCATCCCAGACACCACCCAAGACACCACCTAAGACACCACCCCAGACAACCCCCTAACCACCAATCCAGACACCACCTAAGACACCACCCTAGCCACCGCCCCAGACACCATCTCAAACACCACCCCAGACACTACCCAAGGTACCACCCCTAACACCACCCTAGACACTACCCCAGACACCACCCCAGGCACCACCTCAGACATCAGCTTAGACTTCACCTCAGACACCACCCCAGACAACACCTCAAACACCAGCTTAGACTCCACCTCAGACACCACCCCAGACACCACCTCAAACACCAGCTTAGACTCCACCTCAGACACCACCTTGGACACCTCCTATAACACCACCCTAGACACCACCTCATACACCACCTTAGACACCCCCTAAGACACCACCCCAGCCAACACTCCAGATACCACCCCAGACACCACCCCAGATACCACCCCAGACACCCCCTCAGACACCACCCCAGATAGCACCCCGGACATCACCCCAGACACCACCTTATATGCCACGTTCTGCTGGGTGGGTCACACAGTAACCATACGGGATGGGTTCCCATCCCCAGCATCTCTCTAAAACTTATAAGATTAACTCTCCCCAGTCAATAAAGTAATAATAATAACAAAAATAATAATAATAGCCACAACAATAATAAAAGATAATGATTATTTTTCGTTACTATTACTTTATTAATAAATCCTCTTGAGTGTTGATAGCGCCTGGCTTACAGTTGGTAAACAAACTCGATCCAAGGAAGGGGAGGAGAGCTCCAACTTCTTGGATTAAGGACTGAAGGCATCACATGTGCTGAATGGTCCCACACAACACACTGTACTGACCTGAATAAAACATGTATTGGCCAATAAGGAACCGGTGGGCGGCCAGCAGGTACCCAGTGCTGTGTGGTGGGCGGCCAGCAGGTACCCAGTGCTGTGTGGTGGGCGGCCAGCAGGTACCCAGTGCTGTGTGGTGGGCGGCCAGCAGGTACCCAGTGCTGTGTGGTGGGCGGCCAGATGGTACCCAGTGCTGTGTGGTGGGCGGCCAGCAGGTACCCAGTGCTGTGTGGTGGGCGGCCAGATGGTACCCGGTGCTGTGTGGTGGGCGGCCAGCAGGTACCCAGTGCTGTGTGGTGGGCGGCCAGCTAGCACTCAAATCTGTGTGGTGGGCGCCAGCAGGTACCCAGTGCTGTGTGGTGGGCGGCCAGCAGGTACCCAGTGCTGTGTGGTGGGCGGCCAGCAGGTACCCAGTGCTGTGTGGTGGGCGGCCAGATGGTACCCAGTGCTGTGTGGTGGGCGGCCAGCAGGTACCCAGTGCTGTGTGGTGGGCGGCCAGCTAGCACTCAAATCTGTGTGGTGGGCGCCAGCAGGTACCCAGTGCTGTGTGGTGGGCGGCCAGCAGGTACCCAGTGCTGTGTGGTGGGCGGCCAGCAGGTACCCAGTGCTGTGTGGTGGGCGGCCAGCAGGAACCCAGTGCTGTGTGGTGGGCGGCCAGCGGGCACTCAGTGCTGTGTGGTGGGCGGCCAACAGGTACCCAGTGCTGTGTGGTGGGCGGCCAGAAGACACCCAGTGCTGTGTGGTGGGCGGCCAGCAGGTACCCAGTGCTGTGTGGTGGGCGGCCAGTAGGCACACAATGCTGTGTAGTGGGCGGCCAGCAGGCACACAGTGCTGTGTGGTGGGCGGCCAGCAGACACACAGTGCTGTGTGGTGGGCGCCAGCAGGCACCCAGTGCTGTGTGGTGGGCGGCCAGAAGACACCCAGTGCTGTGTGGTGGGCGGCCAGCAGGTACCCAGTGCTGTGTGGTGGGCGGCCAGTAGGCACACAATGCTGTGTAGTGGGCGGCCAGCAGGCACACAGTGGTGTGGTGGGCGGCCAGCAGACACACAGTGCTGTCTGGTGGGCGCCAGCAGGCACCCTGTGCTGTGTGGTGGGCGGCCAGCAGGCACACAGTGCTGTGTGGTGCGCGGCCAGCAGACACACAGTGCTGTGTGGTGGGCGGCCAGCAGGCACACAGTGCTGTGTGGTGCGCGGCCAGCAGACACACAGTGCTGTGTGGTGGGCGGCCAGCAGGCACCCAGTGCTGTGTGGTGGGCAGCCAGAAAGCACACAGTGTTGTGTGGTGGGCGCCAGAAGACACCCAGTGCTGTGTGGTGGGCGGCCAGCAGGCATTCAATGCTGTGTGGTGGGCGGCCAGCAGGTACCCAGTGCTGTGTGGTGGGAGGCCAGCAGGCACCCAATGCTGTGTGGTGGGCGGCCAGCAGGTACCCAGTCCTGTGTGGTGGGAGGCCAGCAGGCACTCAGTGCTGTGTGGTGGGCGTCCAGCAGGCACCCAGTACTGTGTGGTGGGTGCCCAGCTGGCATCCAGTGCTGTGTGTTGGACGGCCAGCAGGCACACAGTGCTGTGTGGTGGGCGGCCAGCAGGCACCCAGTGCTGTGTGGTGGGCGGCAAGCAGGCACCCAGTGCTGTGTGGTGGGTGCCCAGCTGGCATCCAGTGCTGTGTGTTGGACGGCCAGCAGGCACCCAGTGCTGTGTGGTGGGCGGCCAGCAGGCACCCAGTACTGTGTGGTGGGTCCCCAGCTGGCATCCAGTGCTGTGTGTTGGACGGCCAGCAGGCACCCAGTGCTGTGTGGTGAGCGGCCAGCAGGCACCCAGTACTGTGTGGTGGGTGCCCAGCTGGCATCCAGTGCTGTGTGTTGGACGGCCAGCAGGCACCCAGTGCTGTGTGGTGGGCGGCCAGCAGGCACCCAGTGCTGTGTGGTGGGCGGCAAGCAGGCACCCAGTGCTGTGTGGTGGGCGGCCAACAGGCACCCAGTGCTGTGTGGTGGGCGGCCAGCAGGCATCCAGTGCTGTGTGGTGGGCGGCAAGCAGGCACCCAGTGCTGTGTGGTGGGCGGCCAACAGGCACACAGTGCTGTGTGTTGGACGGCCAGCAGGCACACAGTGCTGTGTGGTGGGCGGCCAGCAGGCACCCAGTGCTGTGTGGTGGGAGGCCAGCAGGCACCCAGTGCTGTGTGGTGGGCGGCAAGCAGGCATCCAGTACTGTGTGGTGGGAGGCCAGCAGGCACCCAGTACTGTGTGGTGGGAGGCCAGCAGGCACCCAGTACTGTGTGGTGGGCGGCCAGCAGGCACCCAGTACTGTGTGGTGGGAGGCCAGCAGGCACCCAGTACTGTGTGGTGGGCGGCCAGCAGGCACCCAGTACTGTGTGGTGGGCGGCCAGCAGGCACCCAGTACTGTGTGGTGGGAGGCCAGCAGGCACCCAGTACTGTGTGGTGGGCGGCCAGCAGGCACCCAGTACTGTGTGGTGGGCGGCCAGCAGGCACCCAGTACTGTGTGGTGGGCGGCCAGCAGGCACCCAGTACTGTGTGGTGGGCGGCCAGCAGGCACCCAGTACTGTGTGGTGGGCGGCCAGCAGGCACCCAGTACTGTGTGGTGGGCGGCCAGCAGGCACCCAGTACTGTGTGGTGGGAGGCCAGCAGGCACCCAGTACTGTGTGGTGGGCGGCCAGCAGGCACCCAGTACTGTGTGGTGGGAGGCCAGCAGGCACCCAGTACTGTGTGGTGGGCGGCCAGCAGGCACCCAGTACTGTGTGGTGGGCGGCCAGCAGGCACCCAGTGCTCTGTAGTTACCACAACGAAAAACAGTTCCTGGTCATTGAGCTCAACGGGAAACCGTTCGTGGTTAGTTAGTCAGCACAATAGTAAATAGTTCGTGGTTAGTTAGTCAGCACAACGGTAAATAGTTCGTGGTTAGTTAGCCAGCACAACGGTAAATAGTTCGTGGTTAGTCAGCACGACGGTAAATAGTTCGTGGTTAGTTAGTCAGCACAACGATAAATAGTTCGTGGTTAGTTAGTCAGCACAACGGTAAATAGTTCGTGGTTAGTCAGCACAACGATAAATAGTTCGTGGTTAGTTAGTCAGCACAACGATAAATAGTTCGTGGTTAGTTAGTCAGCACAACGGTAAATAGTTCGTGGTTAGTCAGCACAACGGTAAATAGTTATCAGTCGGGTAGATAAATTATCCGCGCGCTCACGCTACTTACCGGTTGTCGACAGACACTTGGCCTGTTGTGGTATGTGTGTGACTCACCTATTTGAGTCTGCAGGTCAAATCACAGCTCCTGGCCCCGCCTCTTAGGTGGTCGCTACTAGGTGCACTCCCTGCTCCAAGAGCGTTATCGTAGCTCTTGTTAAAGTTATGTATGGATCCTGCCTCCACTACGTCACTGCAGATTGTTCCACTTCCTGACAACTCTAAGGCTGTGTGTGTGTTAGTTACCATTTTGTCCTAGGCACATGTGTGTGTGTGTGTGTGTGTACTCACCTATTTGTGGTTGCAGGGGTCGAGTCATAGCTTCTGGCTCCGCCTCTTCGCTGATTGCTACTAGGTCCTCTCTCTCCCTGCCCCATGAGGTTTATCATACCTCGCCTTAAAACTATGTATGGTTCCCGCTTCCACTACGTCACTTTCTAGGCTATTCCATGGCCTGACTACTCTATGACTGAAGAAATACTTCCTAACATCCCTTTAATTCATCTGAGTCTTCAACTTCCAATTGTGACCTCTTGTGTCTGTGTCCCATCTCTGGAACATCCCATCTTTGTCCACCTTGTCTATTCCGCGCAGTATTTTATATGTCGTTATCATGTCTCCCCTGACCCTCCTGTCCTCCAGTGTCGTCAGGCCGATTTCCCTCAACCTTTCTTCGTAGGACAATCCCCTTAGCTCTGGGACTAGTCTTGTTGCAAACCTTTGCACTTTCTCTAATTTCTTGACGTGGTTGACCAGGTGTGGATTCCAAACTGGTGCTGCATACTCCAGTATGAGCCTGACGTAAATGGTATACAGAGTCTTGAACGAATCCTTACTGAGGTATCGGAAAGCTATCCATAGGTTTGCCAGGCGCCCGTATGCTGCAGCAGTTATCTGATTGATGTGCACCTCAGGAGATATGCTCGGTGTTATACTCACCCCCAGATCTTTTTCCTTGAGTGAGGTTTGCAGTCTTTGGCCATTTAAACTATATTGTGTCTGCGGTCTTCTTTGCCCTTCCCCAATCTTCATGACTTTGCATTTGGCAGGGTTAAACTCAAGGAGCCAGTTGCTGGACCAGGCTTGTAGCTTGTCCAGGTCTCTTTGTAGTCCTGCCTGATCCTCATCCGATTTGATTCTTCTCATTAACTTCACATCATCTGCAAACAAGGACACTTCTGAGTCTATCCCTTTAGTTATGTCATTCACATATACCAAGAACAGCACAGGTCCTAGGACTGACCCCTGTGAAACCCCGCTTGTCACAGGCGCCCACTCTGACACCTCGTCACGTACCATGGCTCGTTGTTTCCTCCCTGTCAGGTATTCTCTGATCCATTGCAGTGCCTTTCCTGTTATGTGTGCCTGATCCTCTAGCTTTTGCAGTAACCTCTTGTGAGGAACTGTGTCGAAGGCCTTGCAGTCCAAAAAAATGCAGTCGATCCACCCCTCTCTCTCTTGTCTTACTTCTGTCACCTTGTCATAAAACTCCAGTAGGTTTGTGACACAGGATTTTCCTTCCCTGAAACCGTGCTGGTTGTCAATTATACACTTGTTTCTTTCCAGGTGCTCCACCACTCTCCTCCTGATGATCTTCTCCATGACTTTGCATACTATACACGTTAGTGATACAGGTCTGTAGTTTAGTGCCTCATGTCTGTCTCCCTTTTTAAAAATTGGGACTACATTTGCCATCTTCCATACCTCAGGGAGTTGCCCAGTTTCAAGTAATGTGTTGAAGATCTTTGTTAATGGCACACACAGTATCTCTGCTTCCTCTTTAAGGACTCACGGAGAGATGTTGTTTGGTCCCACCGCCTTTGAGGTGTCAGGTTCGCATAGCAGCTTCTTCACCTCGTCCTTGGTTATATGTACCTCATCCAGCACTTGCTGGTGTACCCCCTGTTCTGATTTCCTGGAGTCCTACTGGTTTCCACTGTAAATACTTCTTTAAATATCGTATTGAGCTCCTGACATACCTCTCGGTCGTTTCTTGTGAACTCCCCATCACCCTTCCTCAGTCTGATTACCTGGTCCTTGACTGTTGTTTTCCTCCTGATGTGGCTATACAACAGCTTCGGGTCAGACTTGACTTTCGATGCTATGTCATTTTCATATTGTCGCTATTACAACCCAAGATTCCAAATGGCCTGTTATCCTGGGTGTAAGGGGAGCAAAATAAACACAGCAGAAAAGTTTTGAGTTATATTATCCTTCACCAATTTAGAACAGCAGTATGTACACTATATACACTATGTACAGTGATAGGTATTAGTGCACTCCACGGTAAGCAAGGCAGAATAGAAGCCACTAGAGAGCAGACCGTGCTTCAACCAGCTCTAGAATGGGAATGACAAGGGCAGACAGGAGAGTGTACCCACATAACCTCTGCGATTGCCAAAACCATCTTATTGGCTGGAACCTGGTTACTAGTTGAATGACAGGGCCCCATCGTCAACTCTCAGTCACCTGGTTCGCTGGTTGGGGGAGATAGCCTGTAAATGAGGGTGTGTACATGCACCGAATAAAGGTTACGTACTCTTTGCATGCCACACCCCCACCCCGAGAAGGCTCAGGATTAGGCTGCCACCTCCCAGTGGTAACCGTGCCGCCATGGCACAAAATAATGGGACTGCCTTTCCTCTCAACCCTCCAACTCTTAGATAGAGCTCAGCTTTTCTCGTGACAAAAAGCCAAACCCTAAACTCAGTGAGACCCCAGACAGTCGGGCTAACATAGGTCAAAGATACAGGTGGACGGTAGCCCGCATCCCCTCACTAAAAAAAAAAAAAAAAACCCACACCAGGGGATAAAAAAAAAGCATGAAAGGGGTTACCACAATTAACCTAACATCCTAACCTAATATATAATTAAATAATATTGTTAGACTCTAGATAAAGGGTCTGCCAACATATTTTCTTTGCCGGCAATATATTTAATTCTGAGAGAGTAGGGTTGCAGTCTTGAAGCCCAACGCCCAATGGTTCTTCATGGCTTGGAGATATACTAGAGGACTGTGATCACTGTAGACTGTGACCACCTGCGATGTCTGGCCCACATAAACATCGAAATGCTCCAAAGCCAGAACCAGCGCGAGGGTTTCTTTATCAATGGTAAAGTAAGCCCTCTGATCCGGCTGGAACTTTGCCGAGAAGAAGGCTACAGGCTGCAACTCCTCGTTCCCGTTTTGCAATAGAACTGCCCCAACTCCAGACTCACAAGCATCAACCTGTAACGAAAAAGGTTTGGAGAAGTCTGGAGACAAAAGAATGGGTGCAGTGCAGAATAATCTTTTTGCTTTGTCAAAAGCATTTTGACATTCTGGGGTCCAATTAAAGGGAACTTTGTGACTGGTAAGAGGTAAGAGGGGCTACAATATTTGAGAAATTATTACAGAAACTTCTGTAAAATCCTATCATGCCTAGGAAACGTTGAAGAGATTTCCTATCATGAGGAACTGGATAATCTTTAATAGCAAGAACTTTAGCAACTTTAGAAGCAACTACCTACTTCATGGCCTAGAAAAGTGACAGTGGCCTGGCCAAAGGAAGATTTAGATAAATTAACAGTTAAATGGGAACTCTGAAAGGTCTCAGAAAGAGCCTTAAGTCTAAGTAGGTGTTGATCCCAAGTATCAGACACCACAACAATGTCATCCAGGTACCCTGCCGTGCATTCAAGTCCTTTAATAGCCTGATGGATAAGTTTCTGGAATGAAGAGGGGGGAGTTTTTCATTCCGAAGGGGGTAACTGTTTATTGATAATGACCTCCTGGAATTACGAAGGCAGAGATTTCCTTCGCCTTATCCGTCAAAGGTACCTGATAGTAACCGTTAAGGAGATCTAACTTGGACACAAAAGTAGCCTTACCCACAAAGTCAATTATGTCATCCAGACGAGGAAGAGGGTAAGCATCTGTGATTGTGACCTCATTCACCTTACGGTAGTCTGTACACATATGAAACCCTCCATCAGCCTTCTTAACAAGGATGCACGGTGAAGCCCATGGACTAGATGACTCCTCCACTAAACCATGCTTTAACAGAAATTCTACTTCCTGCTGAAGTAGCCTCTGCTTTTCAGGATTAGCTCTGTAGGGGGAGAGTTTAATAGGTTTAGAGTTTCCCACATCTACATCATGATAACCTAACGTACATTTTTTCAGCACATCCGAAAAAATATTAGGGTATGACTGTAGAAGCTCAGTTAAACTTGTTGCTTGCGTTTCAGATAGTCCCTCCATTAAAGGGCTAGGGTCCTTGAGGAGGACAGAATTTGAAAGTTTAACATTAATTTCAGAAATAGAGTGCAAAGAATCAGAGTCGTCCTCAGAGGAAGAGGACAGAGTCATTACTGGGACTTTATCTGGTGTATAAAAAGATTTTAATTGATTAATGTGATAAGTTTTAGTTTTTGAGGTCTTATCAACGGGAGCTACCACATAATTTACATCAGATAATTTACTTACAATTTGCATAGGTCCAGTAAATCTAGCTCTCAAGGTGTGGCCAGGTATAGGTTCCTGCACCAACACCTTGTCTCCTGGATGGAAGGAGCGGAATTGTACATTTCTGTCATACCTCTGTTTCATCTTATTTTGAGCTGATTCACCTTGAGACAACCCTGCTGCACTAGACTGACTATTTTGCTCCGTTGATATATCATCTTCCTCCTGCGAGAACATAGTAGTTTTTGCCCTAGCTCCCGTAAAGGGAGGAGTCTGATGTGCCATCTCTTCTTCTCGAAGTTTGTCAGTAATCAGTGAACGCAGTTGTGCAGCTGTGAGAGTGCGTTCGTATTTAATGCCAATGGAACGAGCAATTTGCCAACAACGCTGTAGGGACAATTTAGGTAGGTTATACAAAGTATATGTCGACACCAGACGTCTGACTTGTTTAGGTGGCATAAGTTATTCGCTATGCACAGTACGATTGCAGAATACCCCAACGTAACACGTTAATTTGCAGAACACACTTAGCTATGCACAGTACGATTGCAGAATACGCATACAAGGTGGATACGCAATAGCAAAGCTGACTGCAAAAATCTTCACACCGAACAGGCTAGTAGCAACTGACACGCAAAATTTGTAAAGCAATGCCAGACAGCAAGCTACACACTGTTCGACAAGATTGACCGTAGCGAAGCGAGCACACCGAACAAGCTAGTAGCGAGCTGTTGAACGATCACACAATAGCAAGACTGGCCACAGCAAAGTAACTGACACGCAAAGTTTGTAAAGCGTTGGCAACGCTAATGCAATGCCAGACAGCAAGCTGCACAATGTTCCTGCTACCAGCTTCACCCTAGACTCAACCCTTTCTCTAAGTCCAGCCCCAGCTCTCGGACAGGCTACCCATATTACAACCCAAGATTCCAAATGGCCTGTTATCCTGGGTGTAAAGGGAGCAAAATAAACACAGCAGAAAAGTTTTGACTTATATTATCCTTCACCAATTTAGAACAGCAGTATGTACACTATATACACTATGTACAGTGATAGGTATTAGTGCACTCCACGGTAAGCAAGGCAGAATAGAAGCCACTAGAGAGCAGACCGTGCTTCAACCAGCTCTAGAATGGGAATGACAAGTGCAGACAGGAGAGTGGTACCCACATAACCTCTGCGATTGCCAAAACCATCTTCTAATTGGCTGGAACCTGGTTACTAGTTGAACGACGGGGCCCCATCGTCAATTCTCAGTCACCTGGTTCGCTGGTTGGGGGAGATAGCCTGTAAATGGGGGTGTGTACATGCGCCGAATAAAGGTTACGTACTCTTTGCATGCCACAGTCGCTGAGCCTCCCTTCTTATCTGTGCATATTCGTTTCTGGCTCTTCGGCTAATCTCTTTATTTTCCTGAGTTCTCTGTCTTCTGTACCTTTTCTCCATTCTCTAGTACACCTAGTTTTTGCCTCCCTACACCTTTGGGTGAACCAAGGACTCGTTCTGTTCTTCCCATTATTTCTGTTTCCCTTGGGAACAAACCTCTCCTCTGCCTCCTTGCATTTTGTTGCCACATAGTCCATCATTTCTTGTACTGGTTTTCCTGTCAGTTCCCTCTCCCACTGAATGTCTTGAAGGAAGTTCCTCATGCCTGAGTAGTTCCCCCTTTTGTAGTTTGGTTTTTCCCAACCTATTCCTGCTACTCTCTCCACTTGGAGCTCAACTATGTAGTCGAAGCACAGAACCACATGATCACTAGCTCCCAGGGGCCTTTCATACATGATATCCTCGATGTCAGAACTACTCAAGGTGAATACAAGGTCCAGTCTTGCTGGTTCATCCTCACCTCTCTCTCTGGTAGTGTCTCTAACATGTTGATGCATGAGGTTTTCCAGTACCACATCCATCATCTTGGCTCTCCATGTTTCGGGACCCCTATGGGGCTCCAGGTTTTCCCAGTCAATCTCCTTGTGATTGAAATCACCCATAACTCGTAACTTTGCTCCCCCTATGTGTGCTCTCCTGGCCACCTCGGCTAGTGTGTCGACCATTGCTCTGTTGCTCTCATCGTATTCTTCTCTTGGCCTCCTGCAGTTCTGTGGTGGGTTGTACATTACTGCAATATCACCTTATGTCCCTCAGACTGGATTGTTCCTACTAAGTAGTCCCTTTCGCCCGTGCCATCCATTCCTTCCATTTTCTCAATACCCCACTGGTTTTTAATGAGCAGTGCAACTCCTCCTCCCCCTCTCCTCCCTCTGTCTTGTGTGTGTGTGTGTGTGTGTGTGTGTGTGTGTGTGTGTGTGTGTGTGTGTGTGTGTGTGTGTGTGTGTGTGTGTGTGTGTGTGTGTGTGTGTGTGTGTGTGTGTGTGTGTGTGTGTGTGTGTGTATGTATGTATGTGTACTCACCTAGTTGAGGTTGCAGGGGTCGAGTCCAAGCTCCTGGCCCCGCCTCTTCACTGGTCGCTACTAGGTCACTCTCCCTGAACCATGAGCTTTATCGTACCTCTGCTTAAAGCTATGTATGGATCCTGCCTCCACTACATCGCTTCCCAAACTATTCCACTTCCTGACTACTCTGTGGCTGAAGAAATACTTCCTAACATCCCTTTGATTCATCTGTGTCTTCAGCTTCCAACTGTGTCCCCGTGTTGCTGTGTCCAGTCTCTGGAACATCCTGTCTTTGTCCACCTTGTCTATTCCTCTCAGTATTTTGTAAGTCGTTATCATGTCCCCCCCTATCTCCCCTGTCCTCCAGTGTCGTCAGATTGATTTCCCTTAACCTCTCCTCATAGGACATACCTCTTAACTCTGGGACTAGTCTTGTTGCAAACCTTTGCACTTTCTCTAGTTTCTTTACATGCTTGGCTAGGTGTGGGTTCCAAACTGGTGCCGCATACTCCAATATGGGCCTAACGTACACGGTGTACAGGGTTCTGAACGATTCCTTATTAAGATGTCGGAATGCTGTTCTGAGGTTTGCCAGGCGCCCATATGCTGCAGCAGTTATTTGGTTGATGTGCGCTTCAGGAGATGTGCCTGGTGTTATACTCACCCCAAGATCTTTTTCCTTGAGTGATTTTCGTAGTCTCTGGCCCCCTAGACTGTACTCCGTCTGAGGCCTTCTTTGCCTTCCCCTTCCCCAACCTTTCATGAGCTTTGCACTTGGTGGGATTGAACTCAGGAGCCACTTGCAATGTGTGTGTGTGTGTGTGTCAGTTCCCTGTGTATTTCTGTGTGTGTGTGTGTGTGTGTGTGTGTGTGTGTGTGTACTCACGTGAGGTTGCAGGGGTCGAGGGTCCAAGCTCCTGGCCCTGCCTCTCACTGTCGTACTAGTCATCCTGAACCATGTGCTTTGTTGTGTTCCTGTAAAGCTGTGTGTGATCCTGTGTACATCAAGCTCCCCAACCATTCCACTTCCTGAATACTCTGTGAAGAAATACTCCTAACATGATTCATCTGTGTCTAGCTAATGAGTGGATTTTGCTGTGTCCAGTCTGGAACTCCTGCTTTGTCCCTTGTCAATCCTCTCGCATTTGTATGCTAATATTGTCATCTATGTCCTCCAGTTGTCGTCAGATCCACTGCCTCTCCTCTTGGACATACTCTAACTCTGGGACTAGGTCTGTGCAACCTTGCAAACTTTCTCTACCATGCTTGGCCAGGTGTGGGTTCCAAACTGGTCATACTCCCATTATAGCCTAACCCCACTCGGGTGTCAGGGTCCCGAACGATTCCTTATTAAGATGCGGAATGCTGTTCGTTGAGTTTGGGAGGCGCCCATATGCGCGGCAGTTATTTGCTTGGGATGTGCGCTTATTGGAGATGTGCCTGGTAAGGATCTCCAAGATCTTTCTGAGTGGATGTTCGTAGTCTGGCCCTCAGACTGTACTCTTGTCTTCTTTGCCCGTTCCCAATCCTCATGACTTTGCACTTGGTGGGATTGAACTCAGAGCAGTTGCTGACCAGGTCTGCAGCCTGTCCAGATCCTTTTGTATTTCCTGGTCTTCGATCGAATGAACTCATCAAAGTCATACGTCATCTGCAAACGACACCTTCTGTGTGTGTGTGTGTGTGTGTGTGTGTGTGTTGTGTTGTGTGTGTGTGTGTGTGTGTGTGTGTTACTCACCTATTTGTACTCATCTATTTGTAAGGTTGCAGGGGTCGAGTCACAGCTCTGGCCCCTCTCTGCTGATTGCTACTCGGTCCTCTCTCTCCTGCTCCATCTCATCATACCTCGCCTTAAAACTATGTATGGTTCCTCCCTACTACGTCTCTCTAGGCTATTCCTCGGCCTGACTACTATGACTGAATACTCCTAACATCCTTTGATTCATCTGTCTTCAACTCAACTGACTCTTGTGTCTGTGTCCCTTCTGGAACATCCTGTCTTTGTCCACCTTGTCAATCTCTCAGTATTTTATATGTCGTTATCATGTCTCCCTGACCCTCCTGTCTCCAGTGTCTCAGGCCTTTCTCAACCTTCTTCTCTCAGGACAATCCCCTGCTCTGGGACTGTCTTGTTGCAAACCTGTACTTTCTCTAATTTCTGATGCTTGACTCGGTGTCTCCAAACTGTGCTGCATACAGCATGGGCCTGACATAAATGGTATACAGAGTCTAAACGAACTTACTGATATCGGAACGCTCTATCCGTAGGTTTCTATGCCCGTATGCTGCAGCAGTTATCTGATTGATGTGCGCCTCGGGAGATATGTCGGTGTTATACTCACCCCCAGTCTTTTCCTTGAGTGAGGTTTGCAGTCTTTGGCCATCTAAACTATCTGTGTCTGCGGTCTTTCCCTTCTCAATCTTCATGACTTTGCATTTGGCAGGGTTAAATTCAAGGAGCCAGCTGCTGACCAGGCTTGTAGGCTGTCCGGTCTCTCTATCCGCTCATCCTCATCCTTTGATTCTTCTCATTAACTCGCATCATCTGCAAACAAGGACACTTCTGAGTCTCTCCCTTCAGTTATGTCGTCTACATATACCAACACACATCCTGGGACTGACCCTCTGTGGAACCCCTCTTGTCTCAGGCGCCCTCTCTGACTCTCGTCGCTACCATGACTCTGCCTCTCCTGTCAGATATTCTGATCCATTGCATGCTTTCCTGTTTGTGCCTGGTCCTCTGCTCAGTAACCTCTGTGAGGAACTGTGCTCGAAGGCCTCGAGTCAAAAATATGCAGTCGATCTACCCCTCTCTCTCTCTTACTTCTCACCTGTCATCCCCTGTCTGTGTCTGTGTGTGTGTGTGTGTCTGTGTGTGTGTGTGTGTGTGTGTGTGTGTGTGTGTGTGTGTGTGTGTGTGTGTGTGTGTGTGTGTGTGTGTGTGTGTGTGTGTGTGTGTGTGTGTGAGACAGATGGATGGTCGTCTACATTTTAAGAGTGGATTTTCTAGTGTTAACGTGTGTCATGATGTAGCTAATATTGACAACATTGTGATGCTGTTTGAGTCAATGGCAGGTTGTGTGGCCAGCAAACACTACCATGGCGGCCGCCACACGGACATTGCTTTCCCAAACTCGGGTTTTTGTTTTTGCTCGGAAAAGTGTTAATGTGCAGCTGCGTTGAGTGGGAGGGAAGATGAAGGGCAAGAGCAAGGGAGGTGAAAGTATTGGATGAAAAGCCAGGTAAGGATCTGGGAGATGAGTGGATGACAGCATCAGTTGTATTCTTGTCTTCCTTCACGTTCCTCGTAGTATGACTCATCAGGGATCACTGAAGCCGTGGATTTCTTTTAGTAATACAAAGATACATAAAGATAATTACGACGAAGCTTCGCTCACTGAGAGTTTTACTCATCTCTCTCTTAAATAACTCTCTCCCCTCTCTCTCCCTCTAATCTCTCTCTCTCTCTCTCTCTCTCTCCCTCTCTCTCTCTCTCTCTCTCTCTCTCTCTCTCTCTCTCTCTCTCTCTCTCTCTCTCTCCCCTCTCTCTCTCTCTCTCTCTCTCTCTCTCTCTCTCTCTCTCTCTCTCTCTCTCTCTCTCTCTCTCTCTCTCTCTCTCTCTCTCTCTCTCTCTCTCTCTCTCTCTCTCTCTCTCTCTCTCTCTCCCTCTCTCTCCCTCTCTCTCCCTCTCTCTCTCTCTCTCTCTCTCTCTCTCTCTCTCTCTCTCTCTCTCTCTCTCTCTCTCTCTCTCTCTCTCTCTCTCTCTCTCTCTCTCTCTCTCTCTCTCTCTCTCTCTCTCTCTCTCTCTCTCTCTCTCTCTCATCTGAACTTAATATTTGGTATCCTGGAAAAACTACCTTTAAGAAGATGCCTGATTTTCCCCCCCTTTTCTTCCTCCAACTTTCAGATTTTAGTTCGCTCATAACTCGAGAACTATTCATCCAATCACCTTCAAATTTCCAACGCTTGTATATGGTAACGAGGACCAAATTCATGGAATAACTGACATGTTTACATACTCTCTGATAAAAGTTGCTGAGTTCAAAGTTGCTGAATTCATTCCCTAAATCTTCAGTGGCGTAGATTCAAACGTTCAAAAAAGGTGCCTAAAAATGCGAAGACGGTGAAGAATAAAATTCAATTACATAGCTGCACATCTGACCATTTTATGAGTAAAATGATGTGAAATTTGAATTCCCATTAGATCACGTTAAATAATATTCAGCTTACTTCTGACCGGCTTCAGAATTTAATGGCTGCTGCATCTTAGGGACAGAACAGTACCCATTAAGTTTCATTTGAATTCAGGCAAATTTGTTATGTAATAAAATGACTGAACAGTTGGATTACTTGTCATAATTGGAGAATGACTTATTTTATCGGCTTCAAGTTTTCAACGATTGTGTATTGTATGTTGGGCAAGATTCATGCGACCATTTGCAAAAAAAAAAAAAAAAATCCGTGTGATAGGTGGAGACAGGTTTGTTAAAGATTTGTTAAAGATTTGTTAAGTTACATCATGAAGTAAAGAAAGATCCTGGACTTCATCTTACGAAATACACAATGCAAATACGATAGTAATTATGGGCAAGGTAGATTATAGTGGAAAAATTAACATGTTATTAGAAGATGTGGAAACTTACGTGGGTGTTAAAGTGTCAAGTGTTGATGTGGTCTCGTCGAGGGCAAGAAACACTTGATGTCCGGCTGTGTTAGTTATCATGTACCAATTTTATTAGTCAAATTGGTTACTGTGAAATTAACGGAGAATGTCTCTTCGGATCAGAAATAAATCACATTGTTTGATTTTATTTGGTTATCTTGGGGGTTAAATCAACTTAATGTTCTTTTATGTGTCTATAACATCTATGTGCCACCAAGACCATTGTCATTCATTTGTATGTTATGTAATCTAAGCTTACATAAAAACCCACTTACTTATGTACGTACTTTCTTAAAAGGTGGTCACTCTTACTTGGAGAAAAGTTTGGACTGGTTCGGGCTGTGTACGTCCCATTCTGCTTGTTTGAAAACTGGAAAAATTAAAATACTGTTTTGCTTGCAATAATTTATGTATGTTACATGTGATTAGCTTCAACACTTCCATGTTGATAACTTCATATTACAACTTCTGGTAGTTTTGTCTTTTTGAAAGTCTTGAATTATATTTGGGCTGTGTATGTCCTAATTTACCATTTTTATTGATAAAATTTGGTTGTTAGCTAATATTTAAATGTATTGTTAACCTATGCCGCACTCTGTATAATTTCAATTGCATGCATAAAGTACAGGGAACTAGAGAGTAAATATGGGGATACCTTTCTCACTCGCACACAGACACACACACACACACACACACTCGCACACAGACACACACACATACACACACACTCGCACACAGACACACGTCGTTGTGTAGGGTACTAGCGAGGCGACCCCATACAAACACAGAAACCCAAACACATAGCCTGTGATACTTACGACAATACATTAAGGTGAAATATGACATAAGGTGTCATGTCATGTCTATGATATCTGAGTAAGAGACCATTATCTAGTGTAATATCTTAGGAATGTGACGGTTGAATTGAGTCGCCCATAGGTCAGCGGCGCCTGACCTGTAGAGTTCTTATTCCGTCACCACTCGCGGGAATGAGGCAGTTACAATGTAGGCATCAGTGAGGTGGGTCACGCTGGTAGACTTCACACCATACTACTCAATGAACTCAGGCAGAGCAGTTGTGTATTACTTCACAGCCTCCAGTTATATTCTCGAATCCACCTATAACAAAAGAAGACCAGTGACAAAGTTAAGACTAAGGGGACAGAGGTTGCAAACGTAGTAACGTATCATAGCATTTTTCACCTTAAAATGCAGCCTTCCCATTATAGGACTTCCAGGACTGGAAACACGAAGCGATTTCATAATTTATATTGGTGGTGGGGACGATGATGTTATGGGTAATGATAGTATGGGTAATAATAGTATGGGTAATAATAGTATATGTAATGATGGTAGTGGTAAAGGTGGCGGTAGTAGAAAAGTCTGTGAGAACAGACAGCAGCTGAACACTACCCACAACTTCACTTAGAAAAGTTAGAGAAGGTGGTCTTCTGAAAAACATGGAATATTTCCAAAGAGAAATGTGGAAAACTTTTACAAAGGAGGTTGTAAACACTGTTTAAAAGTGAAGAAGACTGTCGTAGTGCCTCACCACAAGGAAACACCGTGTTCCTTACACAAGGACAGCATGAGCACCGTGGTGGTGCCCCTAGGTATAAGACAATGCCATTTTCCTTACACAAGAGCAACAAGAAAACTGTGGTAGTGCCCCCAGGCACAAGGAAACCATTTTCGTTACGCTACCAACAAAGAATACCTTTATATCGAGAATAGGAATTAAAGTAAACTTCTGGCATATATATATTCTGAGATACACAACTCTCGATGTGTATATACCCTTGCGTAGTTATGCTTCCTTAAGTGGGAGGAGCACAGGGGGGGGGGGAAGATGGAGGTGGACCAACTGTTGCAAGGTTGATGGTTAGTGATAAAGGTTGATGTTTCATCCCGTAGCTTCTTCTTCTTCCCTCTCCTATATATTATTTTTGTTTCCCTGCTCTGTGATGACGGATATGTCATCAACTCTAGCTTTGATGGAACGAAACCTCTGAAGCTGCCATAGTTGCTGTACCTTTAATGAATGTTTGACGATATCTTCATTGTCCTAGTGAAGTCTTCCATCTCAGGCTGAGACAATTATGCTAAATAAAAAAATGTCATCCAACCCTTCATCTTACTCTTCCCCCTCACTATCCTCTTCTCCCGACCCACTATGTCCACCGCCCTTATTACCCTCCCCCTCGACCCACACGAAAACTAGGATAGAAGTGGGGGCGGGAGACCAGGTGAGAGAGAGAAAGAGAGAGAGAGAGAGAGAGAGAGAGAGAGAGAGAGAGAGAGAGAGAGAGAGAGAGAGAGAGAGAGAGAGAGAGAGAGAGAGAGAGAGAGAAAGCAGGTTGAGTCACAGGAGAGGGACACAGGAGAAGCAGATACACTGCACAACTTAATTTCACACTGGTCAACTCTGGAAGAGGAAGCTCTCTATTCTCTTTGATTGGATGCACTCCTTACTTCCCCGTGATTATACATGTGAAAGCCGAAGAACACACACAGCATTTAATATCAAAGTATACACAGCATTTATGGCCATAGTACATGTATATATCCTCACATACACACACACACACACACACACACACACACACACACACACACACACACACACACACACACACACACACACGCACACGCACACACACACACGCACACGCACACACACACAATGATGTATCACAGTGGGCACCTGTGACGAGCAGGGTCCTACAGGGAGTCAGGTCCTAGGACCAGTGCTATTTTTGGTATATGTGAACGACATGACGGAAGGGTTAGACTCAGAAGTGTCCCTGTTTGCAGATGATGTGAAGTTAATGAGGAGAATTAAATCTGATGAGGACCAGGCAGGACTTCAAAGAGACCTGGACAGACTGGACACCTGGTCCAGCAAATGGCTTCTGAATTTAATCCTGCCCCAAATGCAAAGTCATGAAGATAGGGAAGGGCACAGAAGACCACAGACAGAGTATAGGCTAGGTGGCCAAAGACTGCAAACCTCACTCAAGGAGAAAGATCTTGGGGTGAGTATAACACCGAGCATGTCTCCGGAAACACACATCAATCAGATAACTGCTGCAGCATATGGGCGCCTGGCAAACCTGAGAACAGCATTCCGACACCTTAGTAAGGATGTACACCGTGTATGTCAGGCCCATACTGGAGTATGCAGCACCTGTTTGGAACCCGCACTTGATAAAGCACGTCAAGAAACTAGAGAAAGTACAAAGGTTTGCCACAAGGTTAGTTCCAGAGCTAAGGGGAATGTCCTATGAAGAATGATTAAGGAAATCGGCCTGACGACACTGGAGGACAGGAGGGTCAGGGGAGACATGATAACGACATATAAAATACTGCGTGGAATAGACAAGGTGGACAAGGACAGGATGTTCCAGGGAGGGGACACAGAAACAAGAGGCCACAATTGGAAGTTGAAGACACAAATGAGTCAGAGAGATAGTAGGAAGTATTTCTTCAGTCATAGAGTTGTAAGGCAGTGGAATAGCCTAGAAAATGACGTAGTGGAGGCAGGAACCATACACAGTTTTAAGACGAGGTTTGATAAAGCTCATGGAGCGGGGAGAGAGAGGGTCTAGTAGCAACCGGTGAAGAGGCGGGGCCAGGAGCTAGGACTCGACCCCTGCAACCACAAATAGGTGAGTACAAATAGGTGAGTACACACACACAAAGAAAGGTTAAGGGAAATCGGCCTGACGACACTGGAGGGCAGGAGGGTTAGGGGAGACATGATAAAAAAATACAAAATACTGCGTGGAATAGACAAGGTGGACAGAGAGAGGATGTTCCAGAGATGGGACACAAAAACAAGGGGTCACACTTGGAAGTGGAAGACTCAGATGTGTCAAAGAGATGTTAGGAAGTATTTTTTTACTCATAGAATTGTCAGGAAGTGGAACAGTCTGCCAAGTGATATAGTGGAGGCAGGAACCATACATAGTTTTACGACGAGGTATGATAAAGCTCATGGAGCAGGGAGAGAGAGAACCTAGTAGCGGTCAGTGAAGAGGCGGGGACCAGGAGCTATGTCTCGACCTCTGCAACCACAAATAGACGAGTAAAAATAGGTG
Organism: Cherax quadricarinatus; assembly: GCF_038502225.1. Lineage (NCBI taxonomy): Eukaryota > Metazoa > Arthropoda > Malacostraca > Decapoda > Parastacidae > Cherax > Cherax quadricarinatus. The sequence continues at coordinate 10,771,648 of NC_091307.1, forward strand.
AATACACACATAAACACACACAATCATACATAGGCTAAAGCGTCTAACAAGACGCTTAGCCGATATATATATATATATATATATATAATATATATACATATATATACATATATATATATATAATATATATATATATATATATATATTATATATATATATATATATATATATATATATATATATATATATATATATATATATGTCTCCGAATATGTAAAACTGGTCAATTAGCAAGAACTCATTTAAAATTAAGTCCTTTCTGAAACTTTCTCTTATACGTTTAAAGATATATTTTTTTCATTAATGTTAATGCAAAAATTTTTAATTTTGCACCAAAAGAATCTTAGAAAACTTACCTAAACTTATTATAACAAGAGCAATTTATTTTAGCCTAACCCAACTAAATATATTTTAGATTTGTTTACAGTAATTTAATACTAAACAAACACAGTGAAATATATTTTTTCGTTAGGTTCAGAATGATTTTGGTGAAATTATTGCATACACAAATTTTTACTTCTCCTATATGGCAAGATGAACGTTGCTATTTAAGCCAAGATCACAAGTTTTGCCTATTCGGCATTTGACATATACATATATATATATATATATATATATATATATATATATATATATATATATATATATATATATATATATATATATATATATATATATATATATATATATGCAATAAGATAACAGCAAACAGGTGATTTTAAATTATGCAAAACAACCACTGTGAAAGGTAGTGGGAAATTCCAAGAGCTTTCGTGACTACTCACATTGTCACATAGTAGTCACGAAAGCGCTTGAATTTCACTACTCTTTCACAGTGGTTGTTTTGCATATATATTTATAGAGGTAGATAGAGAGGCAGAGAGAGAGAGTGAGAGAGAGAGAGAGAGAGAGAGAGAGAGAGAGAGAGAGAGAGAGAGAGAGAGAGAGAGAGAGAGAGAGAGAGAGAGAGAGAGAGAGACAGAGAGAGAGAGAGAGAGAGAGAGAGAGAGAGAGAGAGAGAGAGAGAGAGAGAGAGAGAGAGAGAGAGAGAGAGAGAGAGAGAGAGAGAGAGAGAGAACTCCCAGCGTGTCGTGCTAGAGAGCAATAAAGTACGGTAAAGTTGGCCTACACACAAAAATCTACAAGTGTACCTGTCTAGCAAGCACACACATAGCGCACTCACAAGCATAAATCACGAAAAGAATTACCTGAGCGGGTTGTTATCCAGGATAGAGGAGCTCTGGCAGGGAGAGAGACGGAGAGAGAGAGAGAGAGAGAGAGAGAGAGAGAGAGAGAGAGAGAGAGAGAGAGAAAACAGAGTAGAGAACAGAGCAAGACGTCTCATCTCTCGCCTGGACCAATCCTGGATAGATCTGTCATTTCAGCAGAGCCTTCAACACAGGAGGGATGTGGGTGGCCTTACTGTTATGTACAAGGCCAATATTGTAAAAGTACCACACTTGGATCCACTTCGAGGACAGCGTGAAACAAGCTACTATACCACAAGACGGGCAGAAAGCAGCAACTTCACTTTGGTTGTACCCTTCTCCAGAACATCACTTCATCTGAGATTTATACCCAGGATGACTCGAGTATGGAACACATTCGTACAGCATTATGATGTCAACGAGATAAAGTCAGTTGATCAGATGAAAATGCTGGCCCACAGATGGCTCCAACTTCATCCTGTTCCCAACTTGTATGTCTCATAACAATAAAAATGCTTTCAAATGAGCTGATGTAGGTAACAGCTCTTAGCTTGTCAATAAAGTTAGGAATTCCTGTAAATAGCTTGTCAATAAAGCTAGGGATCCTTAACCTAACCTTGTCAAACCTTGTGTAAAAAAAAAGAGAGAGAGAGAGAGAGAGAGAGAGAGAGAGAGAGAGAGAGAGCTACTGCTACTGCTAAGTACAAAGCATGGCGAAGGCATAAGAGACATCCTACCACCTATAACAGGAACTTCCACACGCAAGCCTGTAGGCATATGGGTTACGTTCAAAAGTGGGTCATTGCTAAATGGGAGGTGGACACTAAAAGAAAGCTAGCATCAGGTAGGGTAGGCTCCAAAACCTGGTGGTCCCTGGTCAAGGACAGACAAGGTTATCTGCCTGATGAGCTCATTCCACCTCTAAATCGACAGGATGGGACCACCTCTACTAGTAGTCAAGAGAAGGCGGACCTCTTTGCTGAACACTTTGCTACCAAAATGCAAGTTCCTGATCCAGCAAGGGACCCTCCTTGGCTAGCTGCTAGAACTGTGTCAAAACTGTCAGTGGTGACAATAAGGCAGGAGGAGGTGCATTTCCTTTTTAAATAGCTTGACCAAGAAAAGGCTGTGGGCCCAGACAAGTTGAGCCCAAGATTGTTGAGAAGATGTGCAGACCAGCTAGCAGCACCTCTAACTCGCATCTTTCAGCACTGCCTAGTACAGTGTAAATGGCCCTCTCTATGGAAAGAGGCAAATGTAGTCCCTGTTCACAAAAAGAAGAGCAGAGCAGAAATCAGCAACTACAGACCAGTGTCACTCCTGTCAATCACTGCTAAGATCCTTGAGACAATAATCTCAAGACAAATGAGAGTTTTTTGACTACCACTCACTACTTTGTGATCGTCAATATGGCTTCAGGAAAGGTTACTCTGCTGCTGATCTGTTGTTAAACCTCTCCACTAAGTGGCACCAGTCACTGGATGAATCCAAAGTCAGCTATGTGGTAGCACTGGACGTTGCTGGCGCTTTCGACCGGGTGTGGCACCAGGGCCTCTTAGCAAAACTTCAAGCACTGGGAATTGCAGGCTCTACGCTATGTCTCCTCAGTGACTACCTTCATGGTAGATCTCTAAGTGTAGTTCTCAATGGAACGGAATCAGCAAGACATCCTATTGGGGCAAGTGTTCCACAAGGAAGCGTGCTGGGTCAATTGTTATGGAATGTCTACTTCAACGACCTTCTTCATCTCATCCCAGAATCACATGCATATGCAGACGACTGTACACTGACATTCACTTATCCAAGAGAAGAAATGCCAGCTGCTCTAAGCTCCATCAATCACCAGCTGAGAGCTATATCAGCTTGGGGAAATAGATGGCAAGTAATATTTGCACCTGAGAAAACGAAAAAGATGATCATCTCTAGGCACCATGATGGTAATGCTGGTGCAGTAATAAGGATGAATGGGAGGGTGTTGGCACCTGGAGAAGAAATTGATATCCTTGGGGTGAAATTTGACTCCAAACTAACCATGAAGAACCATGTTGTAAATCTTGCAAACAAGGCAGCCAGGAAGCTTACAGCACTTCGCCGTATCTCGCATCTGCTTGACAGTAGGGGTTGCAAGATCCTGTACGAGGCACAAGTACGCTCACACCTTGAGTATGCTCCACTTTCTTGGTTTGCCTGCCCCTCCTCTCATCTGCGACTGCTTGACAGAGTAGAGAACAGAGCAAGACGTCTCATCTCTCGCCTGGACCCATCCTGGATAGATCTGTCATTTCAGCAGAGCCTTCAACATAGGAGGGATGTGGGTGGCCTTACTGTTATGTAAAAGGCCAACATTGTCAAAATACCACACTTGGATCCACTTCGAGGACAGTGTGAAACAAACTTTTATGCCACAAGACGGGCAGAAAGCAGCAACTTCACTCTGGCTGTACCCTTCTCCAGAACATCACTCCATCCGAGATCATATATACCCAGGATGACTAGAGTATGGAACACATTCGTACAACATAATGATGTCAACGAGATAAAGTCAGTTGATCAAATGAAAATGCTGGCCCACAGATAGCTCCAACTTCATCCTGTTCCCTACTTGTATGTCTCATAACAATAAAAATGCTTTCAAATGAGCTGTGTAGGTAACAGCTATTAGCTTGCCAATAAAGTTAGGAATCCTTAACCTGTAAATAGCTTGTCAATAAAGCTAGGGATCCTTAACCTTGTCAAACCCAGTGTAAAAAAAAAAAAAGAGAGAGAGAGAGAGAGAGAGAGAGAGAGAGAGAGAGAGAGAGAGAGAGAGAGAGAGAGAGAGAGAGAGAGAGAGAGAGAGAGAGAGAGAGAGACAGAGAGAGAGAGAGAGATAGACAGACAGAGAGAGAGAGAGATAGACAGAGAGAGAGATCGTCTGACCGCAAGGCTGTTTTTACGACACTTATGAAAAATTATTGAAAATTATATCTTTTGCAATATTTCGACGGATCAAGGCTTTTCCAGCATTTAAAAAAAAAAAAAATGAGAATTTGTGCTTAAAATATATGCTAATGCTAATTCTGACTAAAAAGTGCTAAAAATGTATTTTTTAAGATCCCAACAGAACGAGGTTAGGAGTCCACACGCACAACCTGGCTATGGGAAAGAGGTAATTGGCCAGCACTTGGCTCTGAGCTCGCCACCACCGATTGGAATGCTCTTCTCCAGGGGGATGTTGACAACTAAGTGAAAGCCTTCACTGGACACATCCTTAATCTACAACAAGAACACATTCCTCACCGGCAATGTGACGAAGCCTACGGATCAGCCTTGGTTTGGCTTTCGTTGTAGAGAGGCTGCTACTGCTAAGTACAAAGCATGGCGAAGGTATAAGAGACATCCTACCAACTATAACAGGAACTTGCACAGGCAAGCCTGTAGACATATGGGTGACGTTCAAAAGTGGGCCATAGCTAAATGGGAGGTGGACACTAAAAGAAAGCTAGCATCAGGTAGGGTAGCCTCCAAAACCTTGTGGTCTCTGGTCAAGGACAGACAAGGTTATCTGCCTGATGAACTCATTCCACCTCTAAATCGACAGGATGCGACCACCTCTACTAGTAGTCAAGAGAAGGCGGACCTCTTTGCCGAACACTTTGCTACCAAAATGCAAGTTCCTGATCCAGCAAGGGACCCTCCTTGGCTAGCTGCAAAAACTGTGTCAAAACTGTCAGTGGTGACAATAAGGCAGGAGGAGGTGCATTTCCTTCTTAAATCACTTGACCAAGCAAAGGCTGTGGGCCCAGACAAGTTGAGCCCAAGATTGCTGAGATGTGCAGACCAGCTAGCAGCACCTCTAACTCGCATCTTTCAGCACTGCCTAGTACAGTGTAAATGGCCCTCTCTATGGAAAGAGGCAAATGTAGTCCCTGTTCACAAAAAGAAGAGCAGAGCAGAAATCAGCAACTACAGACAAGTGTCACTCCTGTCAATCACTGCTAAGATCCTTGAGACAATAATCTCAAGACAAATGACAGAGTTTTTTGACTATCACTCACTACTTTGTGATCGTCAATATGGCTTCAGGAAAGGTTACTCTGCTGCTGATCTGTTGTTAAACCTCTCCACTAAGTGGCACCAGTCACTGGATGAATCCAAAGTCAGCTGTGTGGTAGCATTGGACATTGCTGGTGCTTTCGACCGGGTGTGGCACCAGGGCCTCTTAGCAAAACTTCAAGCACTGGGAATTGCAGGCTCTACGCTATGTCTCCTCAGTGATTACCTTCATGGTAAATCTCTAAGTGTAGTTCTCAATGGAACGGAATCAGCAAGACATTTTATTGGGGCAAGTGTTCCACAAGGAAGCGTGCTGGGACCATTGTTATGGAATGTCTACTTCAACGACCTTCTTCATCTCATCCCAGAATCACATGCATATGCAGATGACTGCACACTGACAATCACTTATCCAAAAGAAGAAATGCCAGCTGCTCTAAGCTCCATCAATCACCAGCTGAGAGCTATATCAGCTTGGGGAAATAGATGACAAGTAACATTTGCACCTGAGAAAACGAAAATGATGATCGTCTCTAGGCACCATGATGGTAATGCTGGTGCAGTAGTAAGGATGGATGGGAGGATGTTGGCACCTGGAGAAGAAGTTGATATCCTTGGGGTGAAATTTGACTCCAAACTAACCATGAAGAACCATGTTGTAAATCTTGCAAACAAGGCAGCCAGGAAGCTTAAAGCACTTCTCCGTATCTCGCATCTACTTGACAGTAGGGGTTGCAAGATTCTGTACGAGGCACAAGTACGCTCGCACCTTGAGTATGCTCCACTTTCTTGGTTTGCCTCCCCCCCTCTCATCTGCGACTGCTTGACAGAGTAGAGAACGGGAGAACAGAGTAGAGAACAGAGCAAGACGTCTCATCTCTCGCCTGGACCCATCCTGGATAGATCTGTCATTTCAGCAGAGCCTTCAACATAGGAGGGATATGGGTGGCCTTACTGTTATGTACAAGGCCAATATTGTCAAAGTACCACACTTGGATCCACTTCGAGGACAGCGTGAAACAAGGTTTTATGCCACAAGACGGGCAAAAAGCAGCAACTTCACTCTAGCTGTACCCTTCTCCAGAATTTCACTCCATCTGAGATCCTATATACCCAGGATGACTCGAGTATGGAACACATTCGTACAGCATAATGATGTCAACGAGATAAAGTCAGTTGATCAAATGAAAATGCTGGCCCACAGATGGCTCCAACTTCATCCTGTTCCCTACTTGTATGTCTCATAATAATAAAAATGTTTTCAAATGAGCTGATGTAGGTAACAGCTCTTAGTTTGCCAATAAAGTTAGGAATCCTTAACCTGTAAATAGCTTATCAATAAAGCTAGGGATCCTTAACCTTGTCAAGCCCTGTGTAAAAAAAAAAAAAAGAGAGAGAGAGAGAGAGAGAGAGAGAGAGAAAGAGAGAGAAAGAGAGGCCTAGGTCAGTTCTCAGCAGTGTACACCTGTACGATAGAGTAATGCACTGAAATACAACACTGTGAAATAGGAACAACACAACACTGTGAAATAGGAACAACACAACACCGTGAAATAGAAACAACACAACACTGTGAAATAGGAACAACACAACACCGTGAAATAGAAACAACACAACACTGTGAAATAGGAACAACACAACACCGTGAAATAGAAACAACACAACACCGTGAAATAGAAACAACACAACACCGTGAAATAGAAACAACACAACACCGTGAAATAGAAACAACACAACACTGAAATAGGAACAACACAACACTGTGAAATAGAAACAACACAACACCGTGAAATAGAAACAACACAACACTGAAATAGGAACAACACAACACTGTGAAATAGGAACAACACAACACCGTGAAATAGAAACAACACAACACTGAAATAGGAACAACACAACACTGTGAAATAGGAACAACACAACACCGTGAAATAGAAACAACACAACACTGAAATAGGAACAACACAACACTGTGAAATAGGAACAACACAACACCGTGAAATAGAAACAACACAACACTGAAATAGGAACAACACAACACTGTGAAATAGAAACAACACAACACCGTGAAATAGAAACAACACAACACCGTGAAATAGAAACAACACAACACTGAAATAGGAACAACACAACACTGTGAAATAGAAACAACACAACACCGTGAAATAGAAACAACACAACACCGTGAAATAGGAACAACACAACACCGTGAAATAGAAACAACACAACACTGAAATAGGAACAACACAACACCGTGAAATAGGAACAACACAACACTGTGAAATAGGAACAACACAACACTGTGAAATAGGAACAACACAACACTGTGAAATAGGAACAACACAACACTGTGAAATAGGAACAACACAACACTGTGAAATAGAAACAACACAACACTGAAATAGGAACAACACAACACCGTGAAATAGAAACAACACAACACCGTGAAATAGAAACAACACAACACTGAAATAGGAACAACACAACACCGTGAAATAGAAACAACACAACACTGTGAAATAGAAACAACACAACACTGAAATAGGAACAACACAACACTGAAATAGAAACAACACAACACTGAAATAGGAACAACACAACACTGTGAAATAGGAACAACACAACACCGTGAAATAGGAACAACACAACACCGTGAAATAGAAAAAACACAACACTGAAATAGGAACAACACAACACTGTGAAATAGAAACAACACAACACTGAAATAGGAACAACACAACACTGAAATAGAAACAACACAACACTGAAATAGGAACAACACAACACTGTGAAATAGGAACAACACAACACCGTGAAATAGGAACAACACAACACTGAAATAGAAACAACACAACACTGAAATAGGAACAACACAACACTGTGAAATAGGAACAACACAACACCGTGAAATAGGAACAACACAACACTGTGAAATAGAAACAACACAACACTGAAATAGGAACAACACAACACCGTGAAATAGAAACAACACAACACTGAAATAGGAACAACACAACACCGTGAAATAGGAACAACACAACACTGAAATAGGAACAACACAACAACGTGAAATAGAAACAACACAGCACTGAAATAGGAACAACACAACACCGTGAAATAGGAACAACACAACACCGTGAAATAGGAACAACACAACACTGTGAAATAGGAACAACACAACACTGTGAAATAGGAACAACACAACACTGAAATAGGAACAACACAACACCGTGAAATAGGAACAACACAACACCGTGAAATAGGAACAACACAACACTGTGAAATAGGAACAACACAACACTGTGAAATAGGAACAACACAACACTGTGAAATAGGAACAACACAACACCGTGAAATAGGAACAACACAACACTGTGAAATAGGAACAACACAACACCGTGAAATAGAAACAACACAACACCGTGAAATAGAAACAACACAACACCGTGAAATAGAAACAACACAACACCGTGAAATAGAAACAACACAACACCGTGAAATAGAAACAACACAACACCGTGAAATAGAAACAACACAACACCGTGAAATAGAAACAACACAACACCGTGAAATAGAAACAACACAACACCGTGAAATAGAAACAACACAACACCGTGAAATAGAAACAACACAACACCGTGAAATAGAAACAACACAACACCGTGAAATAGAAAACACAACACCGTGAAATAGGAACAACACAACTCCGTGAAATAGAAACAACACAACACCGTGAAATAGAAACAACACAACACCGTGAAATAGAAACAACACAACACCGTGAAATAGAAACAACACAACACCGTGAAATAGGAACAACACAACACTGTGAAATAGGAACAACACAACACCGTGAAATAGAAACAACACAACACCGTGAAATAGGAACAACACAACACTGTGAAATAGGAACAACACAACACCGTGAAATAGGAACAACACAACACCGTGAAATAGGAACAACACAACACTGTGAAATAGGAACAACACAACACCGTGAAATAGGAACAACACAACACCGTGAAATAGGAACAACACAACACCGTGAAATAGGTTGGGATCGTCAAGAGCCTGGCGGGTCACAAACACGGGCCACTTTCCGTGGACGTAGGATCGAGACTTCACCTCAACTTGTGCCCAATATAATCTATAAGAATCAGATGTCTTGGGAGTAACACAGCCCTTGACGTTTTTTCCCGCTGATCAGTGACTGTAGCTGTCAAGCTCTGTCAGCTCGCTAATATATTTTTATCAGCAGGCACAAATGAGGTTTAGTCAGGCTCTAGTATGTTGATGTTACGCCCAAGTGTTTTAGTCAGGGCCTTGAGTGCTTTAGGTAGAGTTTAGTGTGGTTTTTCTACGCTCTCCGTGTTTTTTACTGTGTTTTTTTAGGCTCTAGTTAGTGTATTTTTGTCAGGCTCTAGTTAGTGTATTTTTGTCAGTCTCTAGTTAGTGTATTTTTGTCAGTCTCTAGTTAGTGTATTTTTGTCAGGCTCTAGTTAGTGTATTTTTGTCAGGCTCTAGTTAGTGTATTTTTGTCAGGCTCTAGTTAGTGTATTTTTGTCAGGCTCTAGTTAGTGTATTTTTGTCAGGCTCTAGTTAGTGTATTTTTGTCAGGCTCTAGTGTACTTTTGTCAGGCTCTAGTGTACTTTTGTCAGGCTCCAGTGTATTTTTGTCAGCTCTAGAGTGTTTCTGTTAGGCCGTAGGGTTTTGCCAGGCCCCAGTGTGCCTTCGTTAGGCTCAATAGTGTTTCTGTCAGACTCCAGTGTCTTTAATGTCCGGCCCTAATGTATTTCTGTCAGCCCATAATGTGGACTGACAGATTTGTATATATGTATATATATATATATATATATATATATATATATATATATATATATATATATATATATATATATATATATATATATATATATATACATACTTCAAAATGAAATGAAAAGATTGGAGCTAGAAGAGAAGCACAGTTTTTCCACTTTCGTCAACACTAAAGTCGCTTCTCTATTCAACTGAAAAAGCTCGTTGTGCAGGCACATGTGTTGCTTATTCATCAAACTGTCTGTCTGATATACCAACACCATGGAATCATGGTACAAAGATATTCCACAACTCTACTGCTAATCTGATTACTCTCTCATGGTAACTACGTCATGGTAGCACCAGTGTTACCGTTCAGTGATATGTAACTCTGTTATGGTAGCATCAGTGTTATTTTTCAGTGGTGTGTAGCTCTGTTATGGTGGCACCAGTGTTAAGGCTGAGAGTGATGTACAGTAAGTTTCAACAAGAATGCGGCTAAGGCACTCGTAGTGACACTTACGAGTGCCAGTAAGGGAATGCTGGAGCATCGCTGTGGCAGTCCCGACAGCAGTCTGCAGGATAGTAATCACTTGCTCTCCACTGTTTCATCTTACAAATGGATGGAGCTTACACCAGACAGTCCCTCATATGTCACTAGTTGCCTTGAACTGGCTGCTACACTCTTATAGTGGATCACCGCATCCCAGAAAACATTGATTTATATACGTCTGTCTGGACGAAAGAGCAAAAAAGTGCATACATTTAGGACATCTTTATTGGGCACGTTTCGGTCCTGGGAGCTTGGTTACTATGTCAGTATCGTTATACCTTCTACATCCATACGTCTGTCAAGATAAACGTATGGATGTATTAGTAGAAGACAGAGTTATGGTTGTGGAGGACCTGGACAGACCGCAGGTGTGGTTAAAAAAAACGGTTGTTAGAGTTCAATCCAAACAAATGCAAGATTATATGGAATGGATAAAATGAAGGTACACCGGACTGAGACTACATCCTACGAAGAGAAAAGCTGTATGTCAATGAAGAAAAAGGAGCATACAAGCTTCACTGGCACACGTGGAGTATGCAGCACCAGCATGGAACCCACACCTAACATGTCTAAAAAAAAAAAAAAGATGAGAAGTGCTCAGGTTTGCAAGAAGATTAGTTCCGAAGCTAAAGTGAGTTGGGTATGTCTGTACTTAACAAACATAACTAAGTACAGACTTACCCAAGATATGTCCCAGCACACGTGGAGGTCCCAGCACACGTGGAGGTCCCAGCACACGTGGAGGTCCCAGCACACGTGGAGGTCCCAGCACACGTGGAGGTCCCAGCACACGTGGAGGTCCCAGCACACGTGGAGGTCCCAGCACACGTGGAGGTCCCAGCACACGTGGAGCAGGTCCCGGCACACGTGGAGTAGGTCCCAGCACACGTGGAGCAGGTCCCAACACACGTGGAGGTCCCAGCACACATGGAGCAGGTCCGAGCACATGTGGAGGTCCCAAAATAGGTGGAGCAAGTCCCAGGACACGTGGAGCAGGTCCCAACACACGTGGAGCAGGTCCCAGCACACGTGGAGGTCCCAGCACACATGGAGCAGGTCCGAGCACACGTAGAGGTCCCAACATAGGTGTAGCAGGCCCCAGCACATGCAAGACTCGACACACACAGATGAGCTACTTACAGACACAAACAGGCGCGTAAATCATCGTCAACCTGAGGGACCTTAACCTTGCTGAAGTAACGCTCCTCAGTCCTAATATTTATGGATGTTTGGGGAAGGCGAGCTAGTGGAAGCTGCACCCACGAGGCCACTACACACAAATGGTGTTGTTATTCTTGCCTCCAGCCTCCTATACCCGGCCAGCGGATCATGTAACCTCCTCTATAACATTTCAGGCACCGGTACAATATAAAGTGAAAGTGTTGTGTGCGGAGGAGCTGTTTCCTTAAGGGGCACCTAAGTACCCCTGTCACCTAATAACATGCTAATTTTTCTACTATAATTTACCGTGTCCATAAATGCCATCGCTTTTTTTTTTCCGTTTCGTAAAATGAAGTCCAGGATCTTTCCTTAATTCATGGTATAAGTTAACAAATCTTTGAGGACAATTATGTTGTATAGGTCTGAGCACAACTCAAACCTCTACAACACAACTGTCCTCAAAGATCTCTTAAGTTATACCATGAAGTAAAGAAAGATCCTACACTTAACCTTACGAAACAGGCAAAAGCAAATGCGATAGTAAAGTGAACATGTTATTAGGAGATAAGGGTATTTACGTGCCTCTTAAGACACCTGCTGTCCATGTTCAGCTAGCAGTAAAATAGGTACTTGGGTATTAGTTGACTGGTGTAGGTCGCATCCTGGGGACAAAACCGACCAAATTTGCCCGAAATACTCTGCATAACAAGGGGCTTTCTATATAGTAGTATGTCACTAAAGTTAGCTAGGTCTGTATATCTTGTAAATGTACTTGTAGAAATAAAGATTATTATTATTATGAAGAGATAGTGTCTTGAAGCCTGGTGTGGGACGAGACGAAGCCAGGGAACCTAGCAGAGTCCCACCACCAGCTTATGACGGCTGGCTGGCGATTTTTTCTAATTTAGCAAAACTATATACATCAGCAGTGTACTATTACCCCATTCTGTACTACAGTTACGCAGTGGGAAGAATTTTACATTTCTGGTCATATTCCATCACACAGGATGGGTTAATATATAATATTGAAATCTGTCAGCCTGAGTCACCTGAGAGACGTCAACAATTCCAACAAAGCTGGAAATACTGTTACATGAGAATTGCCTTGTAGCAGCATGGCCTTTCCCATACACACGAGAAATATAGTTTTATGAGGATATCTCCACCATATTTTCTTTTTAAACAAAATTGGATAGATCCGCAGTGTGCTGCTCCCAGAGCAGAATGGTTGAGGAACAGGGTCAAGAGCTGCTGCCACGTGGCACAGGTCACAACAGGGTCAAGAGCTGCTGCCACGTGGCACAGATCACAACAGGGTCAAGAGCTGCTGCCACGTGGCACAGGTCACAACAGGGTCAAGAGCTGCTGCCACGTGGCACAGGTCACAACATGTTTACACCTTCAATATAATCAACATTTAGTGTTATAACCAACGCTTCAGTGTTAGTCAATGAGAGTGTTAGCAGGTGTTAGTAGGGCTAAATACGATATACCATAGATAAGTGTTTGTGATCTATAGCCTAGGTCGATGTCTGGGTTCCCGGATTCCTCCCCTCTCAACAAGCACAAACAGCACCCCTCCAAACATCACAACACCAAAAATTCAAAGAAGCAACCAAACTAACATATACCAGGATTTTCGCACATATCCCTAAAGCAGCCAGCACTCAGGCTGCTGCCTAACTTGTTAATCTTTCGAAAGGAGCTAATGATGCCCTATCAACTACCAGGGTATGACCAGCCAGGCAATGTGCTTTCCTGGCTATTCCACCCAGGAGGGACAAGTCCCTAGTAACATCAGTCATTAGCGTGATAAACGAATTTCCCAGATACGACAATCATGTCCGCCTTCCTCAGTCTGGATAACACTCGCCAGGGAAATGAAAGCCAAACCTCCCCCGATATATCTAAAATAAAGCCCAAGTCAGCACGAAAATAGAGGAGATACTGCAGGAACAATCAAACTAATTGCCAGAGACGATAAAACTATACCCAGAGATTGTACTACAGCCGATGCTCTACAGGATTAAGTCACCTCTGTGACTGTCAGAAGAAGCGTACCAAGCAGGCGAAACGTTTCGACCATAAAGATACCCAACTACTGAAAACTGTCTTAAAAAAAAAAAACACGCTAACGCGCCGGTCTGGAGTTTTACGACTCACTAGCAGCGAGTTCAATCCCCGCCCGTACCATGGTTTGTTTGCAATTGTGTCATTACGATTTCGTGAGTCAGAACAAGTGTCTTCCTTAACTATAGTGCAGACACCCACCCAGCGCTCGTAACAACTACAATGAACCTTATAATATCGTCACTTGAGGAGAAATATTAGCAGTACAATAGCAAGAAGTGTACAAGTGTTATGGTCAACATACATCAAACAAATAAATACTCAACTCAGCAGCTGGACACCTCACTGAGTATCTTCTAAGTACACAAGATCTGACAGTATTTGTCTCGCCGGCAGCCCTCTAAGCACCCCAAAAAAAAAAAAAAAAAAAAAAAAAAAAAAAAAAAAAAAAAAAAAGATACGGGATTCAGGTCCATCGGTGGTGGCAACTCCCTAGGCCGCCGTGTTACCAGGGCAGCCGTGAGAACAGTCAGTCGTGATGACTCCATCATACTGTATACATTGTACATATACTTGTAAAAAATAATAATAATAATTACTATTATTATTATTATACTGAAACAACTGCAACTGGCGTTCGGGATTACATGCCAGTACATGCCAGCACATGCCAGTACATGCCAGTACATGCCAGTACATGCCAGTACATGCCAGCACATGCCAGTACATGCCAGTACATGCCAGTACATGCCAGTACATACTGTATACACAGATTATCAAAAGTTTTCAAAAGACTGTAAGAAAAAGATTACTGAAGCGCAGGGAGAAAAAGCCAGAACGATTTTAGGTATGGACTAACGATTCTTACCAACTTACTGGAGTTTTATAACTGAGTCACAGAGATAAAACAATAAAAAACAGAGGTGCGTCAACTGTATCTTCCTGGATTGTTAAAGAAGCATTTAAAACAGAAACTAAAACAAAAAGAACAGGATAAAAGGTAAAGTAAACCAGTGAATGTATACATGTGAAATTTGACACACACACACCTACACCCACACAAGGGTAACAGGAGTAATGAAAAAGCCAGGATGAGCCCATGGTTTACCCAAAGGTGCAGGGAGGCAAAAACCAAGTGTGCTAGGGAATGGAAGAAATATAGAAGGCAAAGGACCCAGGAGAATAAGGAGAGCAGTCGTAGAGCCAGAAACGAATATGCACAGATAAGAAGGGAGGCCCAAAGACAATATGAAAATGACATAGCAGCGAAAGCCAAATCTGACCCAAAACTGTTGTACAGCCACATCAGGAGGAAAACAACAGTCAAGGACCAGGTAATCAGGCTAAGGAAGGAAGGAGGAGAGACAACAAGAAATGACCGTGAAGTATGTGAAGAACTCAACAAGAGATTCAAAGAAGTGTTCACAGAGGAGACAGAAGGGACTCCAGAAAGACGGAGAGGTGGGGCACACCACCAAGTGCTGGACACAGTGCACACAACCGAGGAAGAAGTGAATAGGCTTCTGAGTGAGCTAGATACCTCAAAGGCAATGGGGCCAGATAACATCTCCCCATGGGTATTGAGAGAGGGAGCAGAGGCACTATGTGTACCCTAACAACAATATTCAATACATCTATCGAAACAGGGAGATTGCCTGAGGCATGGAAGACAGCAAATGTAGTCCCAATCTTTAAAAAAGGAGACAGACATGAAGCATTAAACTACAGACCAGTGTCACTGACATGTATAGTATGCAAAATCATGGAGAAGATTATCAGGAGAAGAGTGGTGGAACACCTAGAAAGGAACGATCTCATCAACAGCAGCCAACATGGTTTCAGGGACGGGAAATCCTGTGTCACAAATCTACTGGAGTTCTATGACATGGTGACAGCAGTAAGACAAGAGAGAGAGGGGTGGGTGGATTGCATTTTCTTGGACTGTAAGAAGGCGTTTGACACAGTTCCACACAAGAGATTGGTGCAAAAACTGGAGGACCAAGCAGGAATAACAGGGAAGGCACTACAATGGATCAGGGAATACTTGTCAGGAAGACAGCAGCGAGTCATGGTACGTGGCGAGGTGTCAGAGTGGGCACCTGTGACCAGCGGGGTCCTGCAGGGGTCAGTCCTAGGACCAGTGCTGTTTCTGGTATTTGTGAACGACATGACGGAAGGAATAGACTCTGAGGTGTCCCTGTTTGCAGATGACGTGAAGTTGATGAGAAGAATTCACTCGATCGAAGACCAGGCAGAACTACAAAGGGATCTGGACAGGCTGCAGACCTGGTCCAGCAATTGGCTCCTGGAGTTCAATCCTACCAAGTGCAAAGTCATGAAGATTGGGGAAGGGCAAAGAAGACCGCAGACGGAGTACAGTCTAGGGGGCCAGAGACTACAAACCTCACTCAAGGAAAAAGATCTTGGGGTGAGTATAACACCAGGCACATCTCCTGAAGCGCACATCAACCAAATAACTGCTGCAGCATATGGGCGCCTGGCAAACCTCAGAACAGCATTCCGACATCTTAATAAGGAATCATTCAGGACCCTGTACACCATGTACGTTAGGCCCATATTGGAGTATGCGGCACCAGTTTGGAACCCACACCTAGCCAAGCACGTGAAGAAACTA
>NC_091307.1:10790607-10830607 GCF_038502225.1 Cherax quadricarinatus
GCGACAAGTGAATATAGATGACCTGCAAAATTGTTTATGTGGTGATGATGATGTTGCTGGGATGACTCATGTAGCAGCCAAATACACTAAGTAAGTAACTAAGTAAGTAAGTAAGTAAGAAAGTAAGTAAGTAAGTAAGTAAGTTTATTCAGGTATACACAAATACAGTTACATAGAATTATCATACATAGCAGCGTATGTGTAAAGAACCTGGGATAACCCAAAAAAGTCAGACAGAGTGACTTATTTCCATTGTGACCAGTGGTGCCAGTGTTGCCTGTGTTGGCACTCTAGTGTTCACCAGTCAACACTCTAGCGTTCACTAGTGAACAATCTTAGCTATGATTCAAACCCCACCCATTCCATGCTTTTTTTTAGGCCTTTCAGTAACTTTCATGCAGACATCATCAGGCGCCTCGCTCTCTGTTCCAGAGAGAACATTTCAAGTACTCTGAAGAATATTCAATAGTTTGTATGCTTTACTGGTTTTATGTTGGCACTGGAGGTGCGATCCTCTATTCGCGGCCAAGTCTCAGAACAGTCAGGCTGTTGGTGCTCGCTGGAAGAGCATAATAGAAAGATGAATGAAAGATGGCGATATTTTTAGCAACATTCAAAGATGGTGAACAAGAATATGCCTTAAACTAGAACTTATTCTCAGTGACACGTGTTCACTGACACGTGTTCACTGACACGTTCACTGACACGTGTTCACTGACACGTGTTCACTGACACGTTCACTGACACGTGTTCACTGACACGTGTTCACTGACACGTGCTCACTGACACGTGTTCACTGGCACGTTCACTGACACGTGTTCACTGACACGTGTTCACTGACACGTTCACTGACACGTGTTCACTGACACGTGTTCACTGACACGTGCTCACTGACACGTGTTCACTGGCACGTGTTCACTGACACGTGTTCACTAGATTATTAGAATAAAAGGAGTGAAGACAGATAAAAATTTACTTATAAAGAATGTAGTGAAGTCAGCAGAATGATGTAGGTCCAGCATGCTGAGTTATCTTGTATCATGATGTAGGTCCAGCATGCTGAGTTATCTTGTATCATGATGTAGGTCCAGCATGCTGAGTTATCTTGTATCATGATGTAGGTCCAGCATGCTGAGTTATCTTGTATCATGATGTAGGTCCAGCATGCTGAGTTATCTTGTATCATGATGTAGGTCCAGCATGCTGAGTTATCTTGTATCATGATGTAGGTCCAGCATGCTAAGTTATCTTGTATTATGATGTAGGTTCAGCATGCTGAGTTATCTTGTATCATGATGTAGGTCCAGCATGCTAAGTTATCTTGTATTATGATGTAGGTTCAGCATGCTGAGTTATCTTGTATCATGATGTAGGTTCAGCATGCTGAGTTATCTTGTATCATGATGTAGGTCCAGCATGCTGAGTTATCTTGTATCATGATGTAGGTCCAGCATGCTGAGTTATCTTGTATCATGATGTAGGTCCAGCATGCTGAGTTATCTTGTATCATGATGTAGGTCCAGCATGCTAAGTTATCTTGTATCATGATGTAGGTCCAGCATGCTGAGTTATCTTGTATCATGATGTAGGTCCAGCATGCTGAGTTATCTTGTATCATGATGTAGGTCCAGCATGCTGAGTTATATTGTATCATGATGTAGGTCCAGCATGCTGAGTTATCTTGTATCATGATGTAGGTCCAGCATGCTGAGTTATCTTGTATCATGATGTAGGTCCAGCATGCTAAGTTATCTTGTATCATGATGTAGGTCCAACATGCTAAGTTATCTTGTATCATGATGTAGGTCCAGCATGCTAAGTTATCTTGTATCATGATGTAGGTCCAGCATGCTGAGTTATCTTGTATCATGATGTAGGTCCAGCATGCTGAGTTATCCTGTAGCAGGATGTAGGTCCAGCATGCTGAGTTATCCTGTAGCAGGATGTAGGTCCAGCATGCTGAGTTATCTTGTATCACGATGTAGTTGTTGTCACGAAGAAAGGAGGATAGCTTCGATTTCTTGGATCCCCAGGATCTTCACCAGCTTCAAGGTGTCCCTTTCTCAACACAATATGAAAAAACCACTGAATTTATGACAAAATATAAATTCTTGAAAATACTTAAGCAATTAAAACAATACTGACAGATTATTGATAATAATCCAGCAATACCGGATCGTTTTCTGATAATGATTAAAAAAATTAATTCTGGAAAAAAAAAATTGTTTTCGTTGAGGAAGATATTATTGGAGAGGCAGAAATGACTCAGTGATGAGGAGGTAAGAAAAGCTACTTATGCAGGAGTTGAGTCACTAGTGACAGGTTGAGTAAAGGAGACATATTAAAAGCTAACAAACTCTCGGAACCAGACGAATTGCTGCTGGCTTGATGTATGAGCATTAAGGGAGGTGACTCCATGACGGTGAAGAACTTGTCAACCAAGGAATTGCAACTGTTTTCTCTTTCCTTGGATCGAAACTGACTGTCTCCAATATGGAACGCTAATCCTATACGGGCTTAGCGTTCCCTTTATGAATGTGATAATAATAACTGGGTAGCTTATCAAATATACGAAGGTGTACAGGCAAGTTGCCTGTACACCACCAGTTCAGGATACATCAATACCTAAAATTGGAATTATAGTGAACCCTCATTCTATATACACCGAGCCATTCACATCTCTCCAAGTATATACACCGACCGATGCACACCTCTCCAGGTATATACACCGAGCGATGCACACCTCTCCAGGTATATACACCGAGCGATGCACACCTCTCCAGGTATATACACCCAGCGATGCACACCTCTCTAGGTATACAACCTCAGACAAATTATTTTTAAGACGACTTAAAGATCACAAAAAACCTGAGAGACCAGAGACCGAGCCCTGATTAGCGGACACAAGAATAAAATCAAAACCAATGCTACACATCATAGCCATATTACTTTAGTCATAGAGTTAAGGAAAGCTGACTCCTCAAATTATTAGTGACGTATGTGAGCAACTCACACGATTACACAACATATGAGATCCAGTACTAGGAGACAGAAAGAGGATAAACTCTACGGAACTATACAAACAATACTGACACGCGAGATAGTGAAAAGGCAAGTCTTACATCAAAGACACATTACCAGAGAAAATATGACCATGTATACTGAGGGAAGGGACTGTTGCTCTGTGCAAACCACTCTTCCAGATCTTTAACAAATCACTACAGAACAGGAATCGCCCAACGACAGAGAGGTGCATTTCTCAGTGAGTATACACTCAGAGATTACTGTAATTGCTCTTTAAAGATTAAGTTTTTCGTAAATTGTGTTGCACAAGGGTATACAGCTTTAGTGACCTTCGAGCAGTCCATAAGCTGCACTTTAACTACAGGAAGAAGCTAAATGTAGTGCCTTAAACTACACACTAGAATCACTGACAAGATTACAGTGTAAATATGAACGAGTGAATAGCGTTTTCATATACCAATAAATCCTTTGCCACAGTGCCACACAAAACTACTGCACAAAGTAACACTAGCGGGTTTAGCAGGATGGAAACTGTACTAGAATGGAATAGGAACACCTGAATGACACAGTAAAGAGTTACATTGTCTAGATAAACAGTTATGATTACCGGGAACGAAAATATTATATAGGAATCTACACCCTTCAGCAGGTCATTAACATACACTAGGAACAACACCAAGTAATCATAATTTAGGAATATTTTAATCCTTAAAGCAGGAATTAAAGTAATCTCTGAGTGTGTACACACCAATAAGTTTATACAATATATCACATGTTTTGGCAGCTGGGCGATTGCTGTGTCTATAATGATTTGTTAAAGATCCGGGTGAGTGGTTTGCACAGAGCAACAGTCCCTTCCCTCAGTATCCTTGACCATATGTTCTCTGCTCCTGTGTCTTTGATGGAAGACTTGCCTTCTTACTATCTCGCGTGTCAGTATTGTATTATATTATGAAGAGAATGAAAATGGAGGAGGACAGTTGGAGGCTACAAGGAGAGCCAGAGTTTAGTAGTCAGATCCTGGTGTGGTGGGTCAGTCTCTGATATACCTTTAATCACATTCATGAAAAGTGATCGCTAGGGTCCCCAAGCGTCCTCGTTTTGTATTTATGTTGAAAAAAGTCAGATAATACATGGTGAATCTACATTATATCGTGAAGGATTTAAACGCTGTGTTTGTGAGGTTTGTTGGTATGTTATATAACAACTGGCATGTGTTGGTATGTTATATAACAACTGAGATGTGTTGGTATGTTATATAACAACTGGCATGTGTTGGTATGTTATATAACAACTGACATGTGTTGGTATGTTATATAACAACTGGCATGTGTTGGTATGTTATATAACAACTGAGATGTGTTGGTATGTTATATAACAACTGAGATGTGTTGGTATGTTATATAACAACTGAGATGTGTTGGTATGTTATATAACAACTGACATGTGTTGGTATGTTACATAACAACTGAGATGTGTTGGTATGTTATATAACAACTGAGATGTGTTGGTATGTTGTATAACAACTGAGATGTGTTGGTATGTTACATAACAACTGAGATGTGTTGGTATGTTATATAACAACTGGCATGTGTTGGTATGTTATATAACAACTGAGATGTGTTGGTATGTTATATAACAACTGAGATGTGTTGGTATGTTATATAACAACTGAGATGTGTTGGTATGTTATATAACAACTGAGATGTGTTGGTATGTTATATAACAACTGAGATGTGTTGGTATGTTATATAACAACTGAGATGTGTTGGTATGTTATATAACAACTGAGATATGTTGGTATGTTATATAACAACTGACATGTGTTGGTATGTTATATAACAAATGACATGTGTTGGTATGTTATATAACAAATGAGATGTGTTGGTATGTTATATAACAAATGACATGTGTTGGTATGTTATATAACAAATGAGATGTGTTGGTATGTTATATAACAAATGAGATGTGTTGGCATGTCATATAAACAACTGAGATGTGTTGGCATGTCATATAAACAACTGAGATGTGTTGGCATGTCATATAAACAACTGAGATGTGTTGGCATGTCATATAAATAACTGAGATGTGTTGGCATGTCATATAAACAACTGAGATGTGTTGGCATGACATATAAACAACTGAGATGTGTTGGCATGTCATATAAACAACTGAGATGTGTTGGCATGTCATATAAACAACTGAGATGTGTTGGCATGTCATATAAACAACTGAGATGTGTTGGCATGTCATATAAACAACTGAGATGTGTTGGCATGTCATATAAACAACTGAGATGTGTTGGCATGTCATATAAACAACTGAGATGTGTTGGCATGTCATATAAACAACTGAGATGTGTTGGCATGTCATATAAACAACTGAGATGTGTTGGCATGTCATATAAACAACTGAGATATGTTGGCATGTCATATAAATAACTGAGATGTGTTGGCATGTCATATAAACAACTGAGATGTGTTGGCATGACATATAAACAACTGAGATGTGTTGGAATGTCATATAAACAAATGAGATGTGTTGGCATGCCATATAAACAACTGAGATGTGTTGGCATGTCATATAAACAACTGAGATGTGTTGGCATGACATATAAACAACTGAGATGTGTTGGAATGTCATATAAACAACTGAGATGTGTTGGCATGTCATATAAACAACTGAGATGTGTTGGCATGTCATATAAACAACTGAGATGTGTTGGCATGTCATATAAACAACTGAGATGTGTTGGCATGTCATATAAACAACTGAGATATGTTGGCCTGTCATATAAACAACTGAGATGTGTTGGTATGTCATATAAACAACTGAGATGTGTTGTCACGTCATATAAACAACTGAGATGTGTTGGCATGTCATATAAACAACTGAGATATGTTGGCATGTCATATAAACAACTGAGATGTGTTGGCATGTCATATAAACAAATGAGATGTGTTGGCATGCCATATAAACAACTGAGATGTGTTGGAATGTCATATAAACAACTGAGATGTGTTGGCATGTCATATAAACAACTGAGATGTGTTGGCATGTCACATAAACAACTAAGATGTGTTGGCAAGTCATATAAACAACTGATATGTGTTGGCATGTCATATAAACAACTGAGATGTGTTGGCATGTCATATAAACAACTTACATGTGTTGGCACATCATATAAACAACTGAGATGTGTTGGCATGTCATATAAACAACTGAGATGTGTTGGCATGTCATATAAACAACTGAGATGTGTTAGCATGTCATATAAACAACTGAGATGTGTTGGCATGTCATATAAACAACTGAGATGTTTTGGCATGTCATATAAACAACTGAGATGTTTTGGCATGTCATATAAACAACTGAGATGTGTTGGCATATCATATAAACAACTGAGATGTCTTGGCATGTCATATAAACAACTGAGATGTTTTGGCATGTCATATAAACAACTGAGATGTTTTGGCATGTCAAATAAACAACTGAGATGTTTTGGCATGTCATATAAACAACTGAGATGTTTTGGCATGTCATATAAACAACTGAGATGTTTTGGCATGTCATATAAACAACTGAGATGTTTTGGCATGTCATATAAATAACTGAGATGTGTTGGCATATCATATAATCAACTGAGATGTTTTGGCATGCCATATAAACAACTGAGATGTTTTGGCATGTCATATAAACAACTGAGATGTTTTGGCATGTCATATAAACAACTGAGATATGTTGGCATGTCATATAAACAACTGAGATGTGTTGGCATGTCTTATAAACAACTGAGATGTGTTGGCATGTCATATAAACAACTGAGATGTGTTGGCATGTCATATAAACAACTGAGATGTGTTGGCATGTCATATAAACAACTGAGATATGTTGGCATGTCATATAAACAACTGAGATATGTTGGCATGTCATATAAACAACTGAGATATGTTGGCATGTCATATAAACAACTGAGATATGTTGGCATGTCATATAAACAACTGAGATATGTTGGCATGTCATATAAACAACTGAGATGTGTTGGTATGTCATATAAACAACTATAGCAGTATTTATTTACGAAGCTTCGTTAAATTTCGTTAAATTCCGTTATTTAAGCACTAATGTTCCCGAGTTGAAGGTCGTTTTGATTTTGTTCACTTACCGTGGCTACAATGTTGCAAATTACCGTGGCTACAATGTTGCAAGTTACCGTGGCTACAATGTTGCAAGTTACCGTGGCTACAATGTTACCGTGGCTACAATGTTGCAAGTTTTGCCGTTAAGTAAATCTAAGATGAACATAGCTAAAGCGGCACCTCAACATTTTTTCATTCAAATTTTGAAGATCAACCATTGATTATTTTTGGAAGGCGTACGAAACGTACATAAAATTTAGAATATTGAGTAATCGGTAAAATTCTATGACTTCTTCTTCTAAAAAAATTTGTTAAGGTATGGTTTCAAGTGGCCTGGAAAATTGTATGTTGCAAGAAGCCTCATGACAGAGGTAAACAACTTGTAAAGCCAGCAACCCTGCAACTTGTGGAGATGAGCTTGCAGGAAACCCTGAATTAGTCCAAGTTTCTAACATCATCATTCAGTGAATTGAGAACATAACACGATATTCTCAAACAGGTTATTTATGGCCGGAAACAAACAAGAAAATTTACGACTCAGATGAATGAATCTGTAGATATCGTGGACAACTTTCACATGACGACTTTGTTGAGGAATTTACATTTTTCAACTCAAGCAACCCACAACTGGTCAAGATATTTTCGCATTGTTTCGCATTTTTTTTTTCAACTGTTTCGTAATTTTTTTTCAAGCAGCAACATTCTTACCAGAGCTCCAGTCATTCTGCGAACTTCAACAAGAGGTGGGCACCAAATACTCGATTCTTCTTGCTGTATCACAAGTCTCATGACTTGCTGGTGGAAAAGTTCCTTCATATTTTATTTTCCTCCAAACAGGGATTAAATTTTTTTCTGAGAGCAACAACATTCTCTGGCTGACCACTTCAAAGATAAAGCCTGACTGGTAAAGTTGTCTTCCGTGAGTGATACTTTATTGCACATGAACCAGTTGAACACTGTAATGCATGGGCAAAGTCGGGTTATTGTTAATATTAATAACTTCTTTTAATTCAATAGAAAAATAGCCCTTTGGTGGTAAAAAAAAAATATGAAAGGTAAAGACTGCAACATTTTTCCCGGCTTTATGAATTTCATAAGACGTTGCAATGACCTAGGTGAGATTTTTCAAGAACTCTTGGAAAAGAATGAGACATTTGTGCAACATTTGGGAATCTTTACTGAGGAAATGTTTCGTCAGCCAGTGGCTTCTTCAGTCCAATACAGAGATGAACACCGAAAGTTGAGGGGGTATTTGAGGTAATCAGTCTCTCAGCTTGGAGTCGTTGTGTTCAGTCCATCAGTTTTTTTTTTTCTCAAAAATGATTAACTGAACACATCGACTCCTGGCTGAAGGACTGATTACCTCAACTCCTCCTCACCTTTCACTATTCTTCTCCGTATTGGACTGAAGAAGCCACTGGCTAGCGAAGCGTTTCCTCAATCAAGATTCCCAAATGCTGCACAAATGTCTCATTTTTCAACTTGTCGATTTTCTAAACCATTTACATCACAACTCTTGGAGAAACAATAAACAAAAATTAATCAGTATTAGCATAAAACACCGATCTTCAGAAACACGTCTCCACCCAGAGCACCGAGTCCACCAGCTACTAGTTTCTTGGTCCACCTTCACCGAACTTTAGATACCAACGGTACAGTAAACGCTCGATATAACAGACTATTAGGGAGGAGGAAGTTGTCACTTACATCAGAATGTTAAAAACAGTACAAAGAAAGTGCAGTGAAGTATTCCAGAGTACATACCGTTTACAGATATATTACAGTAAACATTGGAAAGAAAGTTCTTGCCGCGCCCCGCCACACTCAGCGCCGCTCATAAAAACAAACGAAGTACATCAGGGTGAAAAATTAATTTTAGTGGGACGTCCATGAAGTTCGAAATGGTGTTGATGAGTCCCAGTATGAACTATTTGATCTCTAGGGAAATTAAGTACTGCAGAGAAATTTTCGCAAGTTTCTTGGTCGCAGATTTGGGCACAGCCGCGGGTATATTGTGTGGCAGAGGAAGCTATCCTTGATCTTCGTCAGGTAAGATTTTTTTTTCTCTGGTATTGTAGACAAGAATAAGAAATCGTCTTGAGCCACACCATGACTTGCATTCTGCCTTCACTATCAATACTGAGCCACATCACGACCTGCACTGTGCCTTCACTATCAATACTGAGTCACACCATGACGTGCACTGTTCCTTCACTATCATTAATGACTCACGCCATAACCTGCACTCTGCCTTCACTATCATTACTGAGTCACACCATGACCTGAACTATGCCTTCACTATCATTAATGAGCCACACCATGACCAGCACTATGCCTTCACTATCAATACTGAGTCAAACCATGACGTGCACTGTGCCTTCACTATCATTACTGAGTCACACCATGACCTGCACTATGCCTTCACTATCATTACTGAGTCATACCATGATTTGCACTATGCCTTCACTATCATTACTGAGTCATACCATGACCTGCACTGTGCCTTCACTATCAATACTGAGTCACACCATGACCTGCACTGTGCCTTCACTATCATTAATGAGCCACACCATGACCAGCACTATGCCTTCACTATCATTACTGAGTCACACCATGACCTGCACTGTGCCTTCACTATCAATACTGAGTCACACCATGACCTGCACTGTGCCTTCACTATCAATACTGAGTCACACCATGACCTGCACTGTGCCTTCACTATCAATACTGAGTCACACCATGACGTGCACTGTGCCTTCACTATCATTACTGAGTCACACCATGACCTGCACTGTGCCTTCACTATCATTAATGAGCCACACCATGACCAGCACTATGCCTTCACTATCATTACTGAGTCACACCATGACCTGCACTGTGCCTTCACTATCAATACTGAGTCACACCATGACCTGCACTGTGCCTTCACTATCATTACTGAGTCACACCATGACCTGCACTGTGCCTTCACTATCAATACTGAGTCACACCATGACCTGCACTGTGCCTTCACTATCAATACTGAGTCACACCATGACCTGCACTGTGCCTTCACTATCAATACTGAGTCACACCATGACCTGCACTGTGCCTTCACTATCAATACTGAGTCACACCATGACCTGCACTGTGCCTTCACTATCATTACTGACTCACACCATGACCTGCACTCTGCCTTCACTATCATTACTGACTCACACCATGACCTGCACTGTGCCTTCACTATCAATACTGAGTCACACCATGACCTGCACTGTGCCTTCACTATCATTACTGACTCACACCATGACCTGCACTGTGCTTTCATCATCATCCAAAAAAGTGCAGATGGATTCAACATGTTAATACAGATAGATAACAAGCAGACAGACAGCAAGCAGAGACAGTAAGACTGCACACACACGCATGTTGACTAGCTGACACCTACAGTATATTCTACACTGCGGAATACAGAGAGCAGCTACCAGCTTCAGACACTCCCAAAAGTCTAGCAAATACAGTGAAGTTGTTTATCAGTGCACCTTTGTCCCAGTAGGCTCGGAGGCCCTCGACTTGTTTAGAAAACGTACATTCAAATTCCTTAAAGAGTTGGGTAAAAAAAACTCATCAGGCGAAACTAATAATTTGAGAGCAGCTTTTCTAGTGTTTTAGCTCCTGGGAGAGGTGAGGAACTTGGTGAAATATTCCCAAGACAAATTGAGAAACATCTTTGTACACGCAATGAAAGTCATATCTCCAGAGGAAGTGGACAGACGACTCGAGAAGAGTAAATTGGTACATGCTAGTGTATAGTTCTTGAGTGAGCTGTTGAAAAAGATGAAGTCTGCATTGGTGACCTAACTCTGGTCAGTACACATCCGGCACAAACTTAACTAGGTAGGCCCGATGTTGTGCTCTTTTCCATAAAAAAAAAATCAAGTTTTGAAACACAAGGATTTATATACTAGATACGATGATGTACAACCAAGGATTGCTTTGAATATAAAACCATTAATGTACAACTTTATATACTAGATGCGACGATGTACAACCAAGACAGGCCGCATAAAATCCAGCTATTGAACTTTGGAATTAAAATTTGGCAATGACTGTCACAAAGCATTCTTTAACTCAGATAAATAATAATAGTCGAGAAGGCCTACTGGTGTATTCGCTCTCAAGGATAAGAATTAACACAATCCTCAAGGAACAACTTAAAGTTAAAAGTGAAAAATCCATTTCATGTACCTTAAATTTAAGTAATTCACAGCGTTCATCATAAATACAGAATACTTTAAATTATGGTTGTGTACACTACAAATAATAAACTTTGTGAACATACAGAAACAACCTGATTGAACACAAACATTTTATCTGAGTCTGGATAACAGTAGACCTAGAGATCTTTTTCATGAAAAAAATAATAAAGTAAATAAAAAGAAGTGAAGAAGCCAGTAAGTTGATATAAAGTAATGTGTAGTAGACACAGGCGGAGCCCTGAGTGTTATTACTGTGATGTGCCTTTATACCTGGAGGGTGTTCCGGGGATCAACGTCCCCGCGGCCCGCTCCCTGACCAGGCTTCGTGGTGGATCAGGGCCTGATCAACCAGGCTGTTACTGTCGTCCGCACGTAAACCGACGTACGAACCACAGTCCAGCTGGTTAGGTACTGACGTGAGGTTTGTAATCGTGTCATTACGAATTCGTGAGTCAGTTATTTCTCCAATTGCCTGTTGAAGACAGCCAGGGGTCAATTGGTAATCCCCCTAATTAATGCTGGGAGGGAGATGAACAATCTTGGGCTCCTGACACTATGTTGTCTCTTACCGTACTCGTGGCACCCCTGCTTTTCGCTAGGGGAATGTTGCCCCGCCTGCCGAGTCTTTTGCTTTCATAGGGAGTGATTTCCGTGTGCAGATTTGGAACTAGTTCCTCTAGGATTTTCCAAGTGTATGATATCATGTATCTTTCTCACCTGCGTTCCAGGAAGTACAGGTTAAGGAACTTCAACCATTCCCAGTAATTTAGGTGCATTATGGTACTTATACCTGTAGTGAAGGTTTTATGTATATTCTCCAGGTCTTGAATTTCGCCTGCCTTGAAAGGGGCTGTTAGTGTACAGCAATATTCCTGCCTAGAGAGAACAAGCTGTTTGAAGGTTCTCATTATCCATCCTATCATTTTCCTATAGCAGATGTGCTAGGTGGTAGATACATAGTTGTGATCTCTGAAAGTCAGATTCTCTGACATTACCATTAAAAGTTCACAAATAGCCGCACACAGGAGAATAAAACTTATGACCTAATAGTCCAAGTCTGACCGAAACGTCATCATAAGTTTCACTCTCCTATGTGCGAGTTATTTGTGTATTGTTTCAGTCACGGTCTGTGCCTTTTTATTCTGTACATTATAAAGTACATTAAGTGGAGAGAGAGAGAGACAATAGTGGTAATAAATGTCTTATTAGCTGCACTTGTATCCATTTACCTAAGTTCAGACTGACGGTAGTCTTAACAATAATAGATGAGAGTGCAGTTAATGAAGCTAACTCTCCCTGAAATTTGTAACAACTAGAATTAATATATAATCAACAATTTTCTGACGAAATTTCTGACTGTCTTTGGGCCCATTATCAAGTCGCAGTTGTGACTTGATAATGATACAAGATGGACTGAAACATCGTCAAAAAATTTCCTCTACAAAGTGTTAACTTGAATTGTTGGAGCCACGATATTGTGACTTCTTCTTTTTCAGTAAAAGTTGGTACAGCACCAGCTGTACAGTCTCTCAGTCTGTACAAGAAACATCAAGAAACACTTGAAGAGTCTTCAAGTGTTTCTTGATGTGTCCAGCAACACAACAACAACAACAACACACAGTGCTCGAAACATCAGTCAATTAATTTCCTGAACCACATATCGTATAACAAAGTTAAGTGTAACTAAAACTATTTGAGTTTGAGTCCAGCAGCTGGAGCTCACTCCCCACAAACACGTACGTGAGTCCAGGAGCTAGAACTCACTCCCCACAAACACGTACGTGAGTTTCCTCACACCTGCACGTGACAAGAACACTATAAAAATACCTTCATTAGGGGATTTCTAAATGTTCCATAAGAACACTTTAAATGTCCCATCAGGACTCTGAAATGTTCTATTAGGACTATAAATATCCCATTAGGAGGTTTAAATTGTTCCATTAGAACATTTTCAATTCTCCATTAAAACTTTTTAACGTTCCATTAGGACTTATTAAATGTCCCATTCAGATGTTTTAAATGTTCCATTAAGATATTTTAATTGCAATATAAGATGTGAAAATTATCCTCTTAAAAAAATCAGTATCTGAAGAGTGAATCAGAGAGGAGACCAAGAACGATACCAATATTAGATAAACGCCCTCAGCCTGAGTTCACGTCGCTGCGCCCACGCCCACGCCCACGCCCACGTGTTAGCGACCATATCATCCTCTCCACCCCCTCCCAACCCTCCACCACTCCCTATCACCTCCATTGGTTATCATCGAGGCATCTTATGACGTAATATACAAACTCGGCAGGTGACTGGTCAGCTGGTCGCTCAGAGAATGACGTCACGGGTATGGCCACCGCCTATTGGTCCTGTGCGTGTGGTGATGCTGACGTAGGCGGGTCGCTAATGGAGCCCAGTGATGACTTTCCAGAAAAAATCAGCAAATAAAAACACTCTTAATTTGTGAGCGAAACGGGCACAAGAGGGTAGTGTGGGCGTGGCGAGAGGCTTTCTGCCACCACCTTTAACCTCAGAAGAAACATGGCAGAGAAACGTGCTGGGTGAACCTCAATGAATGTGAGAAGAACGAAGTGTAGTGAGGAGTTAGGCCGGGTATGGGAGGAGCCAGGCGGGTATAAGAGATGTGGTGGGGCCCTCAACGCTGCTGCTTCACACATCCACCACCACCTACGACCCCGCCCTCAAAAGTGTGCTGGAAGGTCTCACCCGCCACCCACCCACCAAACCCCCACCCCGCCGCCCAACATAACCAGCGCCACCCCTCACACGCACACACACACGCTCTTCAGCCTCCACGCAGTGAACTTACCACTGCTCCGCCAGCAACACACGCACCACTTACCTCTTCTGATACTCCCACCACAACTAACTTCTTCCAAGGTAAGTGATCATGTGTGTTTGTTGAGCAGTCCTCAGGTGCTTCCTACATGGAGACTGTAACCAACAGCTTAAATATCTCCAGTGTAAGAGGTGTCCAGTGTGACTTTATCAACGGTCCAAGTCGGATCGAAACGTCGTCGTAAGCTTTTCTCTCTCCTATGTGCGGGTTATTTGTGTATTGTTGCAGTCACGGTATTGTGCCTTTTTGTCCTCTGTGTCCACCATAGCTCTCCACAATGACTCCAGCATCGTGGACTCACACAACCTCGTGTACTGGAAGCATTTGTATCACTGTATTCGTCACCAACATGAAAATATTCACGCTGAACTTAAAATAATGATAAAAGAAGATTAACATTAGCCACTAAAAACCCACTTGAAACAGCCACACCGTGTGTGTACATGTCATGTACATAGGTAAAAAAAAGTACGTCATGCAAAAGACTTTAATGCAATTAGCAATCCCGGAGAATTAATAACCCATAATAATTCCTAAAAGTCAAGAAGTGTGACTTACTTTCTTGAGAGTTCTTAGGAGCTCTTCTCTAAGATGCGATGGATAAGTAAGACATATGTGAAGCAGTTAGGGATCTTTACTTAGAAACGTTTCGCCTAACACTAGCCTTTATCAGTTAAATACAGAGGTGACAGATATGAAGACAGCAGAAGTGGAGAGGTATAAGTCTGTCAACCCTCAAGCAGTTTTAGGTAGTCAGTCCCACAGCCTGCATATGTGTTAAATTTCACAGTCTTCAAGGCTATAAAGTCTTCAAGACTATAAAGTCTTCAAGACTGCTGTCTCCATATCTGTCACTTATGTACTCGGCTGATAAAGACTGCTGTGTACCGGGAAACGTTTCGGATTTAAGCTACCTAAGTGTTGCGTAAGTGTCTTACTCGTCTTACTCAACACTTATTATAATGTTCTAAGATGCGACCACAACAGTCGAGTAACTCCCAGCTACCTCTTCACTGCTAGGTGAACAGGGGCACTGCACTGCTAGGTGAACAGGGGCACTGCACTGCTAGGTTTAAATAGGGTCAAGAGATGCTACGAGATTTGCCCGTGCGTTTCCCCCAGCCCGGAATTGAAACTGGGCCTTGCGGTTGAAGGTCTAACGTTTTACCACTATAAATATTTACATGGTTACTTTAAATGGGTCCTTCACATTTACACTGACGGTAAAAAGTTACTTCCAGACCTCTCTGAAAAATTCCTTCGAATTAGACCTTATTGCGGCATCTTACACACAGACCTTATTGCGGCATCTTACACACAGACCTTATTGCGGCATCTTACACACACCTTATTGCGGCATCTTACACACATACCTTATTGTGGCATCTGACACACACCTTATTGCGGCATCTTACACACACCTTATTGCGGCATCTTACACACAGACCTTATTGCGGCATCTTACACACAGACCTTATTGCGGCATCTTACACACAGACCTTATTGCGGCATCTTACACACACCTTATTGCGGCATCTTACACACACCTTATTGCGGCATCTTACACACAGACATTATTGCGTCATCTTACGCAAAGACTTCATTGCGTCATCTTACACACAGACCTTATTGTGGCATCTTACACACAGACCTTATTGTGGCATCTTACACACATACCTTATTGTGGCATCTTACACACAGACCTTATTGTGGCATCTTACACACAGACCTTATTGTGGCATCTTACACACATACCTTATTGTGGCATCTTACACACAGACCTTATTGTGGCATCTTACACACAGACCTTATTGTGGCATCTTACACACAGACCTTATTGTGGCATCTTACACACAGACCTTATTGTGGCATCTTACACACAGACCTTATTGTGGCATCTTACACACAGTCCTTATTGTGGCATCTTACACACAGTCCTTATTGTGGCATCTTACACACAGACCTTATTGTGGCATCTTACACACAGACCTTATTGTGGCATCTTACACACAGACCTTATTGTGGCATCTTACACACAGTCCTTATTGTGGCATCTTACACACAGACCTTAGTGTGGCATCTTACACACAGACCTTATTGTGGCATCTTACACACAGACCTTATTGTGGCATCTTACACACAGACCTTATTGTGGCATCTTACACACAGTCCTTATTGTGGCATCTTACACACAGACCTTATTGCGGCATCTTACACACAGACATTATTGCGTCATCTTACGCAAAGACTTCATTGCGTCATCTTACACACAGACCTTATTGCGTCATCTTACACACAGTCCTTATTGTGGCATCTTACACACAGACATTATTGCGTCATCTTACGCAAAGACTTCATTGCGTCATCTTACACACAGACCTTATTGCGTCATCTTACACACAGACCTTATTGTGGCATCTTACACAGACCTTATTGCGTCATCTTACACACAGACCTTATTGTGGCATCTTACACACAGACCTTATTGCGTCATCTTACACACAGACCTTATTGCGTCATCTTACACACAGACCTTATTGTGGCATCTTACACACAGACCTTATTGCGTCATCTTACACACAGACCTTATTGTGGCATCTTACACACAGACCTTATTGCGTCATCTTACGCAAAGACTTCATTGCGTCATCTTACACACAGACCTTATTGCGTCATCTTACACACACAGTCCTTATTGTGGCATCTTACACACAGACATTATTGCGTCATCTTACGCAAAGACTTCATTGCGTCATCTTACACACAGACCTTATTGCGTCATCTTACACACAGACCTTATTGTGGCATCTTACACACAGACCTTATTGCGTCATCTTACACACAGACCTTATTGTGGCATCTTACACACAGACCTTATTGCGTCATCTTACACACAGACCTTATTGCGTCATCTTACACACAGACCTTACTGTGGCATCTTACACAGACCTTATTGCGTCATCTTACACACAGACCTTATTGTGGCATCTTACACACAGACCTTATTGCGTCATCTTACACACAGACCTTATTGTGGCATCTTACACACAGACCTTATTGCGTCATCTTACACACAGACCTTATTGCGTCATCTTACACACAGACCTTATTGTGGCATCTTACACACAGACCTTATTGCGTCATCTTACACACAGACCTTATTGTGGCATCTTACACACAGACCTTATTGCGTCATCTTACGCAAAGACTTCATTGCGTCATCTTACACACAGACCTTATTGCGTCATCTTACACACACAGTCCTTATTGTGGCATCTTACACACAGACATTATTGCGTCATCTTACGCAAAGACTTCATTGCGTCATCTTACACACAGACCTTATTGCGTCATCTTACACACAGACCTTATTGTGGCATCTTACACACAGACCTTATTGCGTCATCTTACACACAGACCTTATTGTGGCATCTTACACACAGACCTTATTGCGTCATCTTACACACAGACCTTATTGCGTCATCTTACACACAGACCTTACTGTGGCATCTTACACAGACCTTATTGCGTCATCTTACACACAGACCTTATTGTGGCATCTTACACACAGACCTTATTGCGTCATCTTACACACAGACCTTATTGTGGCATCTTACACACAGACCTTATTGCGTCATCTTACACACAGACCTTATTGTGGCATCTTACACACAGACCTTATTGTGGCATCTTACACACAGACATTATTGCGTCATCTTACACACAGACCTTATTGTGGCATCTTACACACAGACATTATTGTGGCATCTTACACACAGACCTTATTGTGGCATCTTACACACAGACCTTATTGTGGCATCTTACACACAGACCTTATTGTGGCATCTTACACACAGTCCTTATTGTGGCATCTTACACACAGACCTTATTGTGGCATCTTACACACAGACATTATTGTGGCATCTTACACACAGACCTTATTGTGGCATCTTACACACAGACCTTATTGTGGCATCTTACACACAGACCTTATTGCGTCATCTTACACACAGACCTTATTTGGCATCTTACACACAGACCTTATTGTGGCATCTTACACACAGACCTTATTGTGGCATCTTACACACAGACATTATTGCGTCATCTTACACACAGACCTTATTACGTCATCTTACACACAGACATTATTGTGGCATCTTACACACAGACATTATTGCGTCATCTTACACACAGACCTTATTGTGGCATCTTACACACACACCTTATTGCGTCATCTTACACACAGACCTTATTGTGGCATCTTACACACAGACCTTATTGTGGCATCTTACACACAGACCTTATTGTGGCATCTTACACACAGACCTTATTGTGGCATCTTACACACAGACCTTATTGTGGCATCTTACACACAGACCTTATTGTGGCATCTTACACACAGACCTTATTGTGGCATCTTACATACAAAAGTTCATCTTGACCTAAGTAACAGTTTTGAAAACTGTTACCAGTTAACTTTTTCAAAATGGTTTATCTTGAGGATCCTGATACTTGAAACTCATACCTAGTATACAACACTTCGTTATAACGAAAAATTTACGTTATAATCATGTTACCAGCATATATAAGTAATGGGCCTAAAAAATAGTCTGCAGTAAATATAACAGCTCCAGTGTCATGGAAAACCATTTACTGTTCCAAAATCATAACGACAAGTACAAGGTTGTAAAAGGTTTCCTTTCTTCGTCACATGGACATAGGCAGCGCCAAGGGAAGAAAGGGAGGCTGAAGGCCCCAAAATTTCATCAGCCTCCCCCCCCCCGTATAAAAAATAAATAATAATGATAGTGGTGTTTGGTCCCCAGTCCCCCTCTAACAAGCAGAGTGTACACAGTCCCCCTCTAACAAGCAGAGTGTACACAGTCCCCCTCTAACAAGCAGAGTGTACACAGTCCCCCTCTAACAAGCAGAGTGTACACTCCTCTATCAAATTTCAACAACTGCCTCTCAGTTCTTAGAGTGATAATTTATACGATGCTTTTCTGTGCTTAACACAACTCAGTAACACATTGCTGCTCTTACAGCACTGTACCTGGCTAGGAAATTACCCGAAAATGGTTTTCGGCGATCATCACCTCAGCGGACCGGTTCCACATCCAGCCTCCCTGGTGACAGCGTGATCAATTATGCTGTTAATGCTCAATGTACACAGCCCACCGTAAGCACCACACCATTATTTACTAGGTGCTAGCAACCATATAGTACCAAATTTTAAATACTTTGGGAACTAGGAAATGAGGGAAGCACGGCAGGAGGAAAACACAAGAACCAGACGTTAGACGAGAAGAACTTTGAAGAGGTGAGAGACTTTCTGAGGACGATCATACAGTAGCACAGGACGATCATACAGTAGCACAGGACGATCATACAGTAGCACAGGACGATCATACAGTAGCACAGGACGATCATACAGTAGCACAGGACGATCATACAGTAGCACAGGACGATCATACAGTAGCACAGGATGATCATACAGTAGCACAGGACGATCATACAGTAGCACAGGACGATCATACAGTAGCACAGGACGATCATACAGTAGCACAGGACGATCATACAGTAGCACAGGACGATCATACAGTAGCACAGGATGATCATACAGTAGCACAGGACGATCATACAGTAGCACAGGACGATCATACAGTAGCACAGGACGATCATACAGTAGCACAGGACGATCATACAGTAGCACAGGATGATCATACAGTAGCACAGGACGATCATACAGTAGCACAGGACGATCATACAGTAGCACAGGACGATCATACAGTAGCACAGGACGATCATACAGTAGCACAGGATGATCATACAGTAGCACAGGACGATCATACAGTAGCACAGGACGATCATACAGTAGCACAGGACGATCATACAGTAGCACAGGACGGTCATACAGTAGCACAGGACGATCATACAGTAGCACAGGACGATCATACAGTAGCACAGGACGATCATACAGTAGCACAGGACGATCATACAGTAGCACAGGACGGTCATACAGTAGCACAGGACGATCATACAGTAGCACAGGACGATCATACAGTACCCGCGGAACAGAGGGTTATGAGGCTAGTTCCAAGGAAAGGTAGTTGTCTGACTTTCATCAAGGTTGCAACACCAGCGTGAAGGATGAAGCTATATAAGAGTGACTGTGATGAACATAACAACATAAGAAAGAAGGAACACTGCAGCAGGCCTACTGGCCCATGCGAGGCAGGTCCAATTCTCCAAGCACCTTAAGCCCATGCCTTAACCTAGTCAGGTCAGTCACATTCATTTAAGGAAGGAGCACGGCATCAGACCTAGTAGCACAAGCTAGTCAGGTCCAACTCACACCCACTCATGTATTTATCTAAAGTATTTATAAAACTACACAAATTCTTAGCATCTATGACGGTACTCGGGAGTTTGTTCCACTCATCCACAACTCTATTAATAAACCAGTACTTTCCTATATCCTTCCTGAATCTGAATTTTTTCCAACTTAAAATCATTGCTGCGAGTCCTGTCTTGGCTAGATATTTTTAGCACGTTATTTACACCTCTCACAGTCAATAAATAATTATTACTTCACCATATATATATATATATATATATATATATATATATATATATATATATATATATATATATATATATATATATATATATATATATATATATATATATATATATATATATATATATCAACCCAAATCTTCCAATATTTAAGACACACCTGAGTTGAAGGTTTGAAGTCGAACAAAAGATACATTCGCAAATTATCTCATGGAAACTAATAAACAGTTTGATCAAACTGAGCACTACACAACCCAACAATAAACTGAGCACTACACAACCCAACAATAAACTGAGCACTACACAACCCAACAATAAACTGAGCACTACACAACCCAACAATAAACTGAGCACTACACAACCCAACAATACACTGAGCACTACACAACCCAACAATAAACTGAGCACTACACAACCCAACAATAAACTGAGCACTACACAACCCAACAATAAACTGAGCACTACACAACCCAACAATAAACTGAGCACTACACAACCCAACAATAAACTGAGCACTACACAACCCAACAATAAACTGAGCACTACACAACCCAACAATAAACTGAGCACTACACAACCCAACAATACACTGAGCACTACACAACCCAACAATAAACTGAGCACTACACAACCCAACAATAAACTGAGCACTACACAACCCAACAATACACTGAGCACTACACAACCCAACAATAAACTGAGCACTACACAACCCAACAATACACTGAGCACTACACAACCCAACAATAAACTGAGCACTACACAACCCAACAATACACTGAGCACTACACAACCCAACAATAAACTGAGCACTACACAACCCAACAATACACTGAGCACTACACAACCCAACAATAAACTGAGCACTACACAACCCAACAATACACTGAGCACTACACAACCCAACAATAAACTGAGCACTACACAACCCAACAATAAACTGAGCCTTCCTCTAAGTAAGATAAGTATGAGTCATCAGGGTTTAAAGTTTGAATCTTATCAGAAAAACATTCTCGATTTATTTTGGAAAAGATCTCGAGCATTCATTATATATTTTTTTCTGGACCAGGAGCTCTGACTCAATCACGTACTTCAGAGAGGAACCTTATGACGACGTTTCCTGGACCATCGTCCAGAAATGAGGTTTAAGTAGTTTGAGCTAAACCTTCAGAAACTGACCTCCAGTTCAGGGTGTTTATCTGAAGCTCAAGAAATGTTGAGAGGACCTGATAATATCAGTGGTGAGAGAACCTGGTAATATCAGTGGTGAGAGGACCTGGTAATATCAGGGGTGAGAGGACCTGGTTATACCAGGGGTGAGAGGACCTGGTAATATCTGGGGTGGAGTAAGAGAGTAATACAACACCTGAGGAATGCAGTTTTTCCTGATATTTGATCCTGGGACGACATCCTCCCCATCTATTAACATTTCAGCAGTCGTAATAACTACTACAGTAATTAAAATCAAACTTTACTCTCCCGGTTTAGTAGTAAAGATTAAGACACAAGTGTAACAGTTGGGTGTCTCTTTACTGATGAAACGTTTTGCCTACACAGTAGGCTTCTTCAGTCAAACGTAGAGGGAGCAGCAGTAGTAGTAGTGAAAAAAAGATGATGCAATCAGTCCATCAACCTTGGAGAAAGAGTATCTGAGGTGGTCAGTCCCTCAGTGCCTGGTACAGTGGTATTGTCACCACTCTTTATCACTGTAACTAATGCTTGTTACAGTGGTGTTGTCACTACTTTTAATCACTGTAAAAAACAGTAACCAGTGCCTGGTACAGTGTTGTCACCACTCTCAATCACTGTAAGAAACAGTAACCAGTGCCTGGTAAAGTGTTGTCACCACACTTAATCACTGTAAGACACAGTAACCAGTGCCTTGTACAGTTGTCACGACACTTAATCACTGTAAGACACAGTAACCAGTGCCTGGTACAGTTGTCACAACACTAATCACTGTAAGACACAGTAACCAGTGCCTGGTACAGTGTTGTCACCACACTTAATCACTGTAAGACACAGTAACCAGTGCCTGGTACAGTTGTCACAACACTAATCACTGTAAGACACAGTAACCAGTGCCTGGTACAGTGTTGTCACCACACTTAATCACTGTAAGACACAGTAACCAGTGCCTGGTACAGTGCTGTCACCACTTCACTGTAAAACACAATAACTCTCCGAAAAATAATTACTGACAGTGAACTTAATCAGTAATTTTTTAAATTGAAAAAATGAATAAAAATTAAATAATACCTTTGAAAACAACAAATGAATTCATCTTTCAACATAATGTTATTATTCAGCTAATACAGTGTCATACTTAATATACAATAACGATACAATCATGTATTTAAACCATTTATAGTTTGATCGTAATTTCAGAAAGCTAATTATATCATGAATATATATATATATATATATATATATATATATATATATATATATATATATATATATATATATATATATATATATATATATATATATATATTTTTTTTTTTTTTTTTTTTTTTTTTTTTTTTTTTTTTTTTTTTTTTTTTTTTTTTTTTTTTTTTTTTTTTTTTTTTTTTTTTTTTTTTTCAACAAGTCGGTCGTCTCCCACCGAGGCAGGGTGACCCAAAAAAGAAAGAAAATCCCCAAAAAGAAAATACTTTCATCATCATTCAACACTTTCACCACACTCACACATTATCACTGCTTTTGCAGAGGTGCTCAGAATACAACAGTTTAGAAGCATATACGTATAAAGATACACAACATATCCCTCCAAACTGCCAATATCCCAAACCCCTCCTTTAAAATGCAGGCATTGTACTTCCCATTTCCAGGACTCAAGTCCGACTATATGAAAATAACCGGTTTCCCTGAGTCCCTTCACTAAATATTACCCTGCTCACACTCCAACAGATCGTCAGGTCCCAAGTTGAATCATTCGTCTCCATTCACTCCTATCTAACACGCTCATGCACGCTTGCTGGAAGTCCAAGCCCCTCGCCCACAAAACCTCCTTTACCCCCTCTTTCCAACCCTTTCGAGGACGACCCCTACCCATCTTTCCTTCCTCTATAGATTTATATGCTTTCCATGTCATTCTACTTTGATCCATTCTCTCTAAATGACCAAACCACCTCAACAACCCCTCTTCTGCCCTCTGACTAATGCTTTTATTAACTCCACACCTTCTCCTAATTTCCACACTCCGAATTTTCTGCATAATATTTACACCACACATTGCCCTTAGACAGGACATCTCCATTGCCTCCAACCGTCTCCTCGCTGCTGCATTTACCACCCAAGCTTCACATCCATATAAGAGTGTTGGTACTACTATACTTTCATACATTCCCTTCTTTGCCTCCATAGATAACGTTTTTTGACTCCACATATACCTCAACGCACCACTCACCTTTTTTCCCTCATCAATTCTATGATTAACCTCATCCTTCATAAATCCATCCGCCGACACGTCAACTCCCAAGTATCTGAAAACATTCACTTCTTCCATACTCCTCCTCCCCAATTTGATATCCATTTTTTCTTTATCTAAATCATTTGATACCCTCATCACCTTACTCTTTTCTATGTTCACTTTCAACTTTCTACCTTTACACACATTCTCAAACTCATCCACTAACCTTTGCAATTTTTCTTTAGAATCTCCCATAAGCACAGTATCATCAGCAAAAAGTAACTGTGTCAATTCCCATTTTGAATTTGATTCCCCATAATTTAATCCCACCCCTCTCCCGAACACCCTATCATTTACTTCCTTTACAACCCCATCTATAAATATATTAAACAACCATGGTGACATTACACATCCCTGTCTAAGACCTACTTTTACCGGGAAGTATTCTCCCTCTCTTCTACACACCCTAACCTGAGCCTCACTGTCCTCATAAAAGCTCTTTACAGCATTTAGTAACTTACCACCTCTATATATATATATATATATATATATATATATATATATATATATATATATATATATATATATATATATATATATATATATATATATATATATAAAGATATATACAGCGAGAAGTGTGTATTTATCAGTGTGTATGCCAAGAATATATTTTATTCCCGACTTTAGTAGTTAAGGTATTCTTAACCAGAGATGAACTGGTTACCTGCAGTCTTACTGACACTCTTATAGTCTTACTGACACTCTTATAGTCTTACTGACACTCTTATAGTCTTACTGACACTCTTATAGTCTTACTGACACTCTTATAGTCTTACTGACACTCTTATAGTCTTACTGACACTCTTATAGTCTTACTGACACTCTTATAGTCTTACTGACACTCTTATAGTCTTACTGACACTCTTATAGTCTTACTGACACTCTTATAGTCTTACTGACACTCTTATAGTCTTACTGACACTCTTATAGTCTTACTGACACTCTTATAGTCTTACTGACACTCTTATAGTCTTAAAGACTCTTTTATAGTTGATAATTACTGTTGAAAATGGTATAAAATCCCGACAAGTTGATGTTTAATTAAGACACATGTGCAACAGTTGGGTATCTTTATTGTTGAAACATTTCTTCTACACAGTAGACTCGTCCAGTCAAGTGCAGAGGCAGCAAGTGTAGTAGTGAAATGAAGATGTAATCAGTCCGTCAACCTTGGAGATATAGTATTTGAGGTGGTCAGTCCCTCAGGCTGAGGGACTGACCACCTCAAATACCTCGTGTACCTGAAACCCGCCTCTTAAACGCCCTGTCAATCTCTCTGAATATTTTTGCATGACGTAATCATTTCATCTCTGGTCCTTCTGTCCTCTAGCCTCTCCTAATAGTTCATACCCCTCAGCTCTTGGGCTAGTTTCGTTGCAAACCTTTGAATTTTCTCCAGCTTCTTTACATACTTAACCAGATGCGGGTTCCATCCCGGCGCTGCATACTCCAAGATGGACCTGACATATGCCGTGTATAAGGTCATGAATGCCTCCTTGTTGATATTCCTAAAAGATGTCCTTAAATTCGTCAGTCTCGTGCTTGCTATTGCTTGATGTGTGTCTCAGGCGAGATACTGGGAGAGATGTTTACCCCGAGGTTCTTCCAGGGAGGTTTATATCCTATGTGTGTGTGTGTGTACTCGCCTAGATGTGGTTGCAGAGGTCGAGTCACAGCTCCTGGCCCCTCCTCTTCACTGGCCACTCTTCCTGTTCCATGAGCTTTATCATACCTTTTCTTAAAGCTATGTATGGATCCTACATCCACTACATCACTTCCCAGACTATTCCATTTCCTGACAACTCTGTGACTAAGAAATACTTCCTAACATCCCTGTGATTCATCTGAGTCTTCAACTTCCAATTGTGGCCCTTTGTTGCTGTGTCCCATCTCTGGAACATCCTGTCTCTCTCCACCTTGTCAATTCCTCTCAGTATTTTATATGTCATTATCATATCCCCCATATCTCTCCTGTCCTACAGTGTCGTCAGATCGATTTCCCTTAACTTCTCCTCGTAGGTCATGCTCCTTAGCTCTGAGACTA
Source organism: Cherax quadricarinatus (assembly GCF_038502225.1). NCBI lineage: Eukaryota > Metazoa > Arthropoda > Malacostraca > Decapoda > Parastacidae > Cherax > Cherax quadricarinatus. The sequence goes on from NC_091307.1 coordinate 10,816,962, forward strand.
GTCTTGTTGCAAACTTTTGCACTTTCTCTAATTTCCTTACATGCTTGGATATGTGTGTGCTCCAAATTGGTGCCGCATACTCCAATATAGGCCTGACATACACGGTGTACAGGGTCCTGAACGATTCCTTATTGAGATGTTGGAATGCTATTCTTAGGTTTGCTAAGCGCCTGTATGCTGCAGCAGTTATTTGATTAATGTGCGCCTTGAGTGAGGTTTGTAGTCTCCGGTCCCCTAGACTGTGATCCGTCTGCGGTCTTCTTTGCCCTTCCCCAATTTTCATGATTTTGCACTGGGGGGGGGGTTGAACTCCAGAAGCCAGTTTCCGGACCAGGCTTGCAATCTGTCCAGATCCCTTTGTAGTTCAGCCTGGTCCTCGTCCGGCTGAATTCTTCTCATCAACTTCACATCATCGGCAAACGGACACTTCTGAGTCTATTCTTTCCATCACGTCGTTCACATACACCAGAAACAGCACCGGTCCTAACACTGACCCCTGTGGAACCCAGATCGTCACAGGCGCCCACTGACACCTCGTCACGTACCATGACTCGCTGATGTCTTCCCGACAGGTATTCCCTGATCCACTGCAGTGCTTTCCGTTATACCTGCCTGGTCTTCCAGTTATGCACTAATCTCTTATGTGGAACTGTGTCAGACCTTCTTACAATCCAAGAAAACGGAATCTACCCACCCCTCTCTCTCTTGTCTTACTGCTGTCACTATGTCATAGAGCTCCAGTAAGTTTGTGACACAGGATTTTCCGTCCCTGAAACCATGCTGGCTGTCGTTGATAAGCTCATTCCTTTCTAGGTGCTCCACCACTCTTCTCCTGATAATCTCCATGACTCCATGTGTGTGTGTGTGTGTGTGTGTGTGTGTGTGTGTGTGTGTGTGTGTGTGTGTGTGTGTGTGTGTGTGTGTGTGTGTGTGTGTGCGTGAGCGCGCTTGCCTAGGAAAGGATATGTGTGCACCTTCTATAACCATCATACATGAAGTTTGATTCATATTTAAAGAGTAATCTTATAAATATGTCTGTGGTGGTTACTGTTAGGACGAACTGGTACTTAAAAGTCTTGGTAACTACAGGACTCTGGACGCCTCGTCTTAGGTCACTGCTGGTCAAGAAACAACTATCTTCACTAACATTATAGGCCAGATTGTTAACAATCTTTCACAGTGGACGATGACTCGAACCTCCCTCACACTGAGTAGTATGAACCACACGGGTTTACCGCTTCATATTATTATTTTGATAAATTTTGATTAATGGAAGGCGGCGTGTAGATAACAGGGTCTGAGAGGAGACAATATGTCACCATTCTGTCACCAAGGAAGAATGGCCAGGCTCCAGATGGATCATTTACAATACTTCCGTGTTCCACCGTGTGGTGGTGGTGGTGGTGGTGGTGGTGGTGGTGGGTGTTCCACCGTGTGTTAGGTGTTCCACAGTGTGGTGGTGGATGTTCCACAGTGTGGTGGTGGGTGTTCCACAGTGTGGTGGCGGTGGGTGTTCCACAGTGTGGTTGGGGTGGTGGTGGGTGTTCCACAGTGTAGTGGTGGTGGGTGTTCCACAGTGTGTTGGTGGTGGTGGTGGTGGGTGTTCCACAGTGTGGCGGTGGTGGGTGTTCCACAGTGTGGTGGTGGTGGGTGTTCCACAGTGTGGTGGTGGTGGTGGTGGTGGGTGTTCCAGTCACTACTGACAGTCTTCTCAGTTACCTACATCACATGGTCGTACAGTTACAACCCCTACATCCTAGCATATATTATATGTCACTCTTATTCTTATTTCTCTAACTTCAACATGTCAAGGAATCGGACACTTTCCCTTGGAGGATCATAAACTGAACCACAAACCAGCAGGCTTTCGCATGAGCCAGTAAGCCTGTTGCAGTACTTCTCCATTCTTATGTCCTTAGCCTCAGGTTGCCACAGGGGTACGAGGCTCCGGGGGATACATAGCATGAATATAACTATCCATGACCGACACATTTTTTCTAACACATAAATAAAAAGGGTAAGAGAAATATTAAACTGTGTACCATACTTCCCTCCAGAATCTGGATCTGAAGTCCAGATCCAAGAGTACCCTTAATTAGTGCTGATGTTGACTGGAAACCACCCCATACCCAACCTGGTATACCAGGAACCCCAGTACACCCGGATGGCACCTCCAGAATCGACCAAGCTAGGCTCGGTCAACAGTAGAGTTGGGAGACTGGAAACACTGAATGTTATACTGGTTTGGCTGCCACCTTCCAAAACCAAAAGGCAGCTTCCGGGAATACTTCCATTATCTAAGGTCACCCAAGGCCACCTACTGGAACCTCAGAGAGCAGCCCAGCACATCCCCAGATAATTCAAATCCCAAGATAAACAGGACAACTGAGGTCTTTGATGGAATGGGATATATAATGATCCCTTTTCCCTCTGTCTAGTAGCTGGAAAATACTCTCAAATAAAGAGATCAAATGAAGGAAGGAAGGAAGGGGTGGGGATATTTAGATCTGATCCAAGGAAAGACACCAGAGGTCTAATTCGTCAAATCAAGAACCTCTTTACCACAGCAAGAGACCACCTCTCTCCCTTGACGATTATTATTATAATCAAAACTAAACGCTAAACCACTTGTGTCATATAACGCTGTTTCCCCTTAACAGAGGAATAAGTTACGATAGTTAAGTATCAGACGTGATACATGTAAAGTACGGGTCCATATTAGACGTGATATGTATAAGGTATGTATCCATACATGAATATATATATATATATATATATATATATATATATATATATATATATATATATATATATATATATATATATATATATATATATATATTATATTATATTATATATATTATATATATATATATATATATATATATATATATATATATATATATATATATATATATATATATATATATATATATATATATATTTTTTTTTCAACAAGTCGGCCGTCTACCCTCTCTATCCCTGTATTGTTTGTAACAGCTTGACAAAGCTCTTGGAGAGCGAAACGTTGCCACAACAAAACGTCACATTAGTTGCACTTGTGTCCTTTTATCTAACAAACTGTGAGAGATAAGATAAGAGATAAGATTTTGTTCGGATTTTTAACCCCGGAGGGTTAGCCACCCAGGATAACCCAAGAAAGTCAGTGCGTCATCGAGGACTGTCTAACTTATTTCCATTGGGGTCCTTAATCTTGTCCCCCAGGATGCGACCCACACCAGTCGACTAACACCCAGGTACCTATTTGCTGCTAGGTGAACAGGACAACAGGTGTAAGGAAACGTGTCGAATGTTTCCACCCGCCGGGAATCGAACCCGGGCCCTCCGTGTGTGAAGCGGGAGCTTTAGCCACCAGGCCACCGGGCCACAAAAGGTTTAATGCCAACAGCATTTGGTGTTCCCAGGCGGTCACCCATCCAAGTACTAACCAAACCCAACGTTGCTTAACTTCGCTGATCGGACGAGAAGCGGTGTGTTCAACGTGGTATGGCCGTTCTACCAACATTATTACAGTGGTGTTTATCACGAGTTGGTTGCAAACCAATATACATTAATAAAACGTGCTCAGAGTGCGCTAGATGATGCTGGCGCAAACTTTTCTCAACACTCAATCCATCGACCAATTATGAAAAAAAAATTAAGGTGGGAGGTTTCGTACATATCGATGCCTAGAACACTTTAACCCAAACTCTTGGTAATTAAGATTCAGAGAACTTATATGAAAATTGCTGTAATTTTCGTGTTACTGCTGCTATATGACTGTCAGTGATAACCAAGGTGGTAAGATGAACCTGTGTAGAAAGAGGAAACATTTTTACACACCACGTTTCGCTCTAAGAAGAGACCTTTATCAAGTCAATCTTTGATTTGATAAAGCTATTCTAATTAAAGTGAAACGTAGTGTAAAGAAATGTTTGTTATACATAAAGTTATTTTTTTTACTAAATATGTGGGCAGGTGTTGCCAAGCGTCGCAGGTGTTGCCAAGCGTCTCAGGTGTTGCCAAGCGTCGCAGGTGTTGCCAAGCGTCTCAGGTGTTGCCAAGCGTCGCAGGTGTTGCCAAGCGTCGCAGGTGTTGCCAAGCGTCTCAGGTGTTGCCAAGCGTCGCAGGTGTTGCCAAGCGTCGCAGGTGTTGCCAAGCGTCGCAGGTGCTGCCAAGCGTCGCAGGTGTTGCCAAGCGTCGCAGGTGTTGCCAAGCGTCGCAGGTGCTGCCAAGCGTCGTAGATGTTGCCAAGCGTCTCAGGTGCTGCCAAGCGTCGCAGGTGTTGCCAAGCGTCGCAGGTGTTGCCAAGCGTCGCAGGTGTTGCCAAGCGTCGCAGGTGTTGCCAAGCGTCGCAGGTGCTGCCAAGCGTCGCAGGTGCTGCCAAGCGTCGCAGGTGTTGCCAAGCGTCGCAGGTGCTGCCAAGCGTCGCAGGTGTTGCCAAGCGTCGCAGGTGTTGCCAAGCGTCGCAGGTGTTGCCAAGCGTCGCAGGTGTTGCCAAGCATCGCAGGTGCTGCCAAGCGTCGCAGGTGCTGCCAAGCGTCGCAGGTGCTGCCAAGCGTCGCAGGTGTTGCCAAGCGTCGCAGGTGTTGCCAAGCGTCGCAGGTGTTGCCAAGCGTCGCAGGTGTTGCCAAGCGTCGCAGGTGTTGCCAAGCGTCTCAGGTGTTGCCAAGCGTCGCAGGTGTTGCCAAGCGTCTCAGACGACAAGCATAGAAACATATATATATGTCGTGCCGAATAGGTAAATCTTGCTATTTTGGCTTAAATAGAAACGCTCTTCTTGCCGAATAAGGCAAACGAAAATTTGTGTGTGCAATAATTTCGCAAAAATTATTCTGAACCGGTCAAAAAAAATATATTTAATTGTGCTTGTTTATTATTAAATTACTGTAAACTTATCTAAAATATATTTAGTTCCATTAGGATAAATTAAATTGCGCTTGTTATAATAAGGTTAGGTAAGTTTTCTAAGGTCCTTTTGGTACAAAATTGTTAATTTTTACATTAACATAATTAAAAAAATATATGTTTAAACGTATGAGATAAAATTTTAGAAAGAACTTAATATATGTATATATATATATATATATATATATATATATATATATATATATATATATATATATATATATATATATATATATATATATATATATATATATATATATACACACACACATACATACTGACACGTACACAAGTTTTACAAAAAGACATAAAGAGTATTACGCACATATAGGGTGACAAGTATGTGTGGTATTGGTTAACAGTTTTAATATTGTTAGTAACGTGATATTCAGTGCACTGTACAGCAGCCACAAGACTTTCCCACTCACAATAACAACATGGAAATAGTTATACCACGTAGGCAATATGTGAGTGACTAGCTAGGCAATAGGTGTAATACTAGCTAGGTAATATGTGTAATACTAGGTAGGTAATATGTATGTAATACATATTATGTATGTGAGTGACAATAATTATGCAATACACGTGAAGTAATAGAAACAACAGTAGCGTAAGAGAAAAAATTAAGTGTACGAAAGATTTATAAAAGGTGAAAAACCCACAAGTTAGGAGAAGTTAAAACACTAGTGAGATAACAACGAAGAGAGAGGTTAAAACACTGTTAAGATAACAACGAAGAGAGAGGTTAAAACACTGGTAAGATAACAACGAAGAGAGAGGTTAAAACACTGGTGAGATAACAACGAAGAGAGAGGTTAAAACACTGGTGAGATAACAACGAAGAGAGAGGTTAAAACACTGGTGAGATAACAACGAAGAGAGAGGTTAAAACACTGGTGAGATAACAAGAAAGAGAGAGGTTAAAACACTGGTGAGATAACAAGAAAGAGAGAGGTTAAAACACTGGTGAGATAACAAGGAAGAGAGAGGTTAAAACACTGGTGAGATAACAAGGAAGAGAGAGGTTAAAACACTGGTGAGATAACAAGGAAGAGAGAGGTTAAAACACTGGTGAGATAACAACAAAGAGAGAGGTTAAAACACTGGTGAGATAACAACAAAGAGAGAGGTTAAAACACTGGTGAGATAACAAGAAAGAGAGAGGTTAAAACACTGGTGAGATAACAACAAAGAGAGAGGTTAAAACACTGGTGAGATAACAACGAAGAGAGAGGTTAAAACACTGGTGAGATAACAAGAAAGAGAGAGGTTAAAACACTGGTGAGATAACAAGGAAGAGAGAGGTTAAAACACTGGTGAGATAACAACAAAGAGAGAGGTTAAAACACTGGTGAGATAACAACAAAGAGAGAGGTTAAAACACTGGTGAGATAACAACACAGAGAGAGGTTAAAACACTGGTGAGATAACAACAAAGAGAGAGGTTAAAACACTGGTGAGATAACAACGAAGAGAGAGGTTAAAACACTGGTGAGATAACAACAAAGAGAGAGGTTAAAACACTGGTGAGATAACAAGGAAGAGAGAGGTTAAAACACTGGTGAGATAACAACAAAGAGAGAGGTTAAAACACTGGTGAGATAACAACGAAGAGAGAGGTTAAAACACTGGTGAGATAACAACAAAGAGAGAGGTTAAAACACTGGTGAGATAACAACAAAGAGAGAAGTTAAAACACTGGTGAGATAACAACGAAGAGAGAGGTTAAAACACTGGTGAGATAACAACGAAGAGAGAAGTTAAAACACTGGTGAGATAACAACAAAGAGAGAGGTTAAAACACTGGTGAGATAACAACGAAGAGAGAGGTTAAAACACTGGTGAGATAACAACGAAGAGAGAGGTTAAAACACTGGTGAGATAACAACGAAGAGAGAGGTTAAAACACTGGTGAGATAACAACAAAGAGAGAAGTTAAAACACTGGTGAGATAACAAGGAAGAGAGAAGTTAAAACACTGGTGAGATAACAACGAAGAGAGAGGTTAAAACACTGGTGAGATAACAACGAAGAGAGAGGTTAAAACACTGGTGAGATAACAACGAAGAGAGAGGTTAAAACACTGGTGAGATAACAACGAAGAGAGAAATTAAAACACTGGTGAGAAAACAACGAAGAGAGAAATTAAAACACTGGTGAGATAACAACGAAGAGAGAAATTAAAACACTGGTGAGATAACAACGAAGAGAGAAATTAAAACACTGGTGCGATAACAACGAAGAGAGAAGTTAAAACACTGTTGAGAATATACCAAAGAAAACAGAGGTTTAACTGGTAATGGTGACAGAATAAAAATATTCAAAGAATAAACGGATGATATAGTAAAAAAAATGGCAAGATTAATAATAGTTTTACAAGGGAAATTATGGGAAGAAACCAAGGAAGCAGATGAAGGTGTGTTAAAGCTGGGAATGTTGAAATGTTGAATAAGATAAGTGTAGTGGTGTCAGAGCTGTGCAGAGAATATCTTAAGAAATTGTAAACTGTTGAGCGTAAGTGATGAAATGGAGGCTGAAATTTCATGTTTGGGAAGATGAAAGAGATGTGTTAGAATAAGAGAGTAGCTAGAAATGCCTATTAAGGAAACAAGAGGGAGTGTTGCCTTTGAAATAGTTCACCAACTGTGAACTATTTCAACAATATTCATCTCAAGATTCCTACATCTTCATCCAAGCTATCTTGCTCTAGTTCTTCTTCAGGATCACCCATATCTTATCACCACACTGGCTTCATTCCTTATTCTCTACATTATGATAACAAAACGTAGTGATCCAGGTTACTACATTTCCACTGCTTTCAACCTGATGCTTTTATTTGATATTATAAATTAAATAACTAGTGGTAGTCAAAACATTATAGACACACAGTGAGCAATGAGAATAGACACAAAGGTTCTACTGACTCACAGCAAGAATGACCTGTTAGAATATAACACATTTGTATAATCAAGACGGTTTTTGAAGATTAAGACACATAATCTTCAACTTGTCCGTATTTTATACCATTTTCAAGAAGACACTTATTGAATAAGACGTTGCGTCAGCAGCAGTTTTTTCAATCCTTATACAGAGACAGGTAAAACAAAGACAATATATATTGCGAAGAGAGGTCAGGTATGACTCAGAGTCAGGTAGGGTGAAGTATTATACCCATAATGTGTTAACGCACAACGCCAGCACTCCAAAACAGTGTTTATAGATTCTCACCCTCCCTCCACAACAGTGCTTCCAGGTACTTACAACTGATGGTAGCACGTTCCTGCAGTCACCCGACACCAGTGCTTGTAGAATAGATTCATGCATCCTGTTCGCTGGAAACTATACAGCAATGTTACTATTGATTCAGTAACAATCTAGAACTTTTAGTAACATGTATTATGTATGAAATACCTGGACATGTTTATAAAAGGATTTGTCTGTTCAGCTGCATAATGACGCGGTGTGTGAGAAGAATGTTGCTGACCAAGTTTGCATCTGCTAGAGTAGTGGTACTGGAAGGAAGGGTCGTGGCACTCGAAGGGTGAGTCGTGGTACGGAGAGAGAGGGTAGATCACCGGGGAGTAATAAGCCTTCGCAAATGACCCAAGAGTTTGACAGTCAAGGGAGGGAGGGAATGAGGGAGGGAGGGAATGAGGGAGGGAGGGAATGAGGGAGGGAGGGAGGGATGGAGGGACAGAGGGAGGGAAGGAAGAAAGCCAGGAGGGAGGTCAGCAGGAAGATCAAATTTTGTCTTGCAATATAGCACCTGAGGGAGTGTGAGTCCTCGTCTGCCTGCATCCTTCACACGCAAACCTAATATAAAAAAATTATTGCTCATTTTCATCCACTGCTCACCTGGGACCACTGTTTACCTGGGACCACTGTTCACCTTGGTCCACTGTTTACCTGGGACCACTGCTCACCTTGGACCACTGTTCACCTTGGACCACTTTTCACCTTGGTCCACTGTTTACCTGGGACCACTGTTCACCTGGGACCACTGTTCACCTTGGACCACTGTTTACCTGGGACCACTGTTCACCTGGGACCACTGTTCACCTGGGACCACTGTTTACCTTGGACCACTGTTTACCTGGGACCACTGTTCACCTGGGGCCACTGTTCACCTTGGACCACTGTTTACCTGGGACCACTGTTCACCTTGGTCCACTGTTCACCTTGGACCACTGTTCACCTTGGACCACTGTTTACCTGGGACCACTGTTCACCTTGGTCCACTGTTCACCTTGGACCACTGTTCACCTTGGTCCACTGTTCACCTTGGACCACTGTTCACCTTGGTCCACTGTTTACCTGGGACCACTGTTCACCTTGGTCCACTGTTCACCTTGGACCACTGTTCACCTTGGTCCACTGTTTACCTGGGACCACTGTTCACCTGGGACCACTGTTCACCTTGGACCACTGTTTACCTGGGACCACTGTTCACCTGGGACCACTGTTCACCTTGGACCACTATTTACCTGGGACCACTGTTCACCTGGGACCACTGTTCACCTTGGACCACTGTTTACCTGAGACCACTGTTCACCTGGGGCCACTGTTCACCTTGGACCATTGTTTACCTGGGACCACTGTTCACCTGGGATCACTGTTCACCTTGGACCACTGTTTACCTGGGACCACTGTTTACCTGGGACCACTGTTCACCTTGGTCCACTGTTTACCTGGGACCACTGTTCACCTTGGACCACTGTTTACCTGGGACCACTGTTCACCTTGGTCCACTGTTTACCTGGGACCACTGTTCACCTTGGTCCACTGTTTACCTGGGACCACTGTTCACCTTGGTCCACTGTTTACCTGGGACCACTGTTCACCTTGGTTAACTGTTTACCTGGGACCACTGTTCACCTTGGTCCACTGTTTACCTGGGACCACTGTTCACCTTGGTCCACTGTTTACCTGGGACCACTGTTCACCTTGGATAACTGTTTACCTGGGACCACTATTCACCTTGGTCCACTGTTTACCTGGGACCACTGTTCACCTTGATCCACTGTTTACCTGGGACCACTGTTCACCTGGGACCACTGTTCACCTTGGTCCACTGTTTACCTGGGACCACTGTTCACCTTGGTCCACTGTTTACCTGGGACCACTGTTCACCTTGGTCCACTGTTTGCCTGGGACCACTGTTCACCTTGGTCCACTGTTTACCTGGGACCACTGTTCACTTTGGTACACTGTTTACCTGGGACCACTGTTCACCTTGGTCCACTGTTTACCTGGGACCACTGTTCACCTTGGCCCACTGTTTACCTGGGACCACTGTTCACCTTGGTTAACTGTTTACCTGGGACCACTGTTCACCTTGGTCCACTGTTTACCTGGGACCACTGTTCACCTTGGTTAACTGTTTACCTGGGACCACTATTCACCTTGGTCCACTGTTTACCTGGGACCACTGTTCACCTTGGTCCACTGTTACCTGGGACCACTGTTCACCTTGGTCCACTGTTTACATGGGACCACTGTTCACCTTGGTCCACTGTTTACCTGGGACCACTGTTCACCTTGGTCCACTGTTTACCTGGGACCACTGTTCACCTTGGTCCACTGTTTACCTGGGACCACTGTTCACCTTGGTCCACTGTTTGCCTGGGACCACTGTTCACCTTGGTCCACTGTTTACCTGGGACCACTGTTCACTTTGGTACACTGTTTACCTGGGACCACTGTTCACCTTGGTCCACTGTTTACCTGGGACCACTGTTCATCTTGGTTAACTGTTTTCCTGGGACCACTGTTCACATTGGTCCACTGTTTACCTGGGACCACTGTTCACCTTGGTTAACTGTTTACCTGGGACCACTATTCACCTTGGTCCACTGTTTATCTAGGACCACTGTTCACCTTGGTCCACTGTTCACCTGGGACCACTGTTCACCTTGGTCCACTGTTTACCTGGGTCCACTGTTCACCTTGGTCCACTGTTCACCTGGGTCCACTATTCACTTGGGTCCACTATTCACTTGGGTCCACTGTTCATCTTGTTCCACTCTTCTTCTAGGTCCAGTGTTCACCTTGGTCCAGTGTTCACCTTCGTCCACTGTTTACCTGGGTCCACTGTTCACTTGGTTCCAGTGTTCACTTTGGTCCAGTGTTCACCTTGGCCCAATGTGCACAATGGTCCAGTCTTCATCTTGTCTGGTTGCACATTCTAGTGACGCGAGAGTTGACTTTCCATTCTTCTCATTAGATTCAGATTTCCCAAATTAAAGGCATTCCATTCCTCTGTGACTCTTTTCGATGAGACTAACTCCTTGATGTGGCACCCTTGCTCCTACATATTAATGTGGCACCCTTGCTCCTCCATGTTAATGTGGCACCCTTGTTACTCCATGTTAATGTGGAACCCTTGCTCCTCCAAGTTAATGTGGCACCCTTGTTCCTCCATGTTAATGTGGCACCCTTGCTCCTTCATGTTAATGTGGCACCCGTGCTCCTCCATGTTTATGTGGCACCCTTGTTCCTCCATGTTAATGTGGCACCCTTTTTCCTCCATGTTAATGTGGCACCATTTTTCCTCCATGTTAATGTGGCACCCTTGTTCCTCCATGCTAATGTGGCACCCTTGCTCCTCCATGTTAATGTGGCACCCTTGTTCCTCCATGTTAATGTGGCACCCTTGCTCCTCCATGTTAATGTGGCACCCTTGGTCCTCCATGTTAATGTGGCACCCTTGTTCCTCCATGTTAATGTGGCACCCTTGTTCCTTCATGTAAATGTGGCACCCTTGTTCCTCCATGTTAATGTGGCACCCTTGTTCCTTCATGTAAATGTGGCACCCTTCTTCCTCCATGTTAATGTCGCACCCTTTTTTCTCCATGTTAATGTGGCACCCTTGTTCCTCCATGCTAATGGGGCACCCTTGTTCCTCCATGTTAATGTGGCCCCCTTGCTCTTCCATGTTAATGTGGCACCCTTGCTCCTCCATGTTAATGTGGCACCCTTGCTCCTCCATGTTAATGTGGCACCCTTGTTCCTCCATGTTAATGTGGCACCCTTGTTTCTCCATGTAAATGTGGCACCCTTGTTCCTCCATGTTAATGTGACACTTTTGTTCCTCCATGTAAATGTGGCACCCTTGTTTCTCCATGTTAATATGGCACCCTTCTTCTTCCATGTTAATGTGGCACCCTTGCTCCTCCATGTTAATGTGGCACCCTTCTTCCTCCATGTTAATGTGGCACCTTTGCTCCTCCATGTTAATGTGGCACCCTTCTTCCTCCATGTTAATGTGGAACCTTTGCTCCTCCATGTTAATGTGGCACCCTTCTTCCTCCATGTTAATGTGGCACCTTTCCTCCTCCATGTTAATGTGGCACCCTTCTTCCTCCATGTTAATGTGGCACCTTTGCTCCTCCATGTTAATGTGGCACCCTTCTTCCTCCATGTTAATGTGGAACCTTTGCTCCTCCATGTTAATGTGGCACCCTTCTTCCTCCATGTTAATGTGGCACCTTTGCTCCTCCATGTTAATGTGGCACCCTTCTTCCTCCATGTTAATGTGGCACCTTTGCTCCTCCATGTTAATGTGGCACCCTTCTTCCTCCATGTTAATGTGGCACCTTTGCTCCTCCATGTTAATGTGGCACCCTTCTTCCTCCATGTTAATGCAGACGCCACATATATTTTTTCCTCTGGTTAATATCCTCAAAAGCAGTTGGTTATTGTTCAATTAGTTCACCATAGTATAAAGTTAGTTTGTCACAGCCTGGCTTCTGAACACTCTAGGTATGTCTCTGCCTGCATGCACACGTTATCACGGATATCTAAATACAATTCTTGTATTTTCAGTCCGATTACAGTACATTCCACGAAAATTTACACACACACACACACACACATACATATATACATATATATATATATATATATATATATATATATATATATATATATATATATATATATATATATATATATATATATATATATATATATATATATATACATACAGTAAGCAGGTGATTTCAGAATATGCAAAACAACCACTGTGAAAGAATAGAGAAATTCCAAGCGCTTTCGTGACTACTCACATTATCAAGGAACAATGAAAGTAAAGCATCAAAGGAAGGTATATAAAGGGGTAGCCCACACCTCACTATCAGATCCCACAACAATGAAACACCTGACGCGAGACAGCAGGCCCGCCGGCCGAACTGGACAGGTCCTTCACACAACCCACCAACAAACTATTCTACCCAAGAAATAAGAAATTTAAAAAATTATTATTTGTCCAATGCATTATTAAATTCTTCCCAAATTCTATTAATTATAAATGGATCTAATTTATATAAACCAAAGGAAATATTCATATTATTGTCAAAACTGCTTTTTATGAAACAAGATTCAATTATATTCCTGTCGACCATGGACTTGCTTGATACTACTTTCTCAACTTTTTGAAAATCAATTGGATGGTTAAAATCTCTTATATGAATAAATAGAGCATTGGAATCTTGTCCAGTTCTAATGCTATATTTATGTTGTTTTAATCTTAGTTCGAGATTTTTACCAGTTTGACCGTAATAAACTTTATCGCAAATTTTACAAGGAATCTTATAGATACATCCATCAGCATTTTGGGGGGAATTCTTTATCAAAAGTTTTTTTTTACTGTATCAAGATTTTTGAATACAACTTTAATATTAAAAGTTTTAAGAAGAGAAGGCATATCAACCAAGTTTTCATGGTAAGGGAGAACCAAC
>NC_091307.1:10838107-10868107 GCF_038502225.1 Cherax quadricarinatus
CATATATGTACAGTTTCACACCGACTTCTAACACCCATCCGTACCTTCACTTACCGTGAAGACTCACGCTGCAGTAAACACCACCATTACTATAATTATTACCACTAACACCAGTACTACTGCTATATTATGCATATTATGAAATAAAGTATATTGGCTGATTGATAAACCAGTAGACTAAAACTACAACTGCTACTATATTCATTCTTTCATAATAATAACAAGATAATAATAGTGAGGCAGCACTAAGAGAGAAACAAGTTACCAGCGAGTACACATAAAAGGTTGCGTGTGTGAAAGTGGAATTACAAATGTTACTTAACAAAGCCGTCATCTGTACCTGTCATCGTGGATAATGTTCATGAGTCTCTCTATATCATAACATTTAAATTTAAAAAAAAAAAATAGGCATTAAAAATAAACACTATGTCATTTACGATATTTGGCTGAGTGAAAAACATTATATAAAGAGTTACAAGAATTATGGATATTATTATTTACGAAAATAATGAGAGTAATAATGACACGCAGACTAAAGGATTTCATGCACTCATTTTTTTGTTTTTGTTTTGTGTGTGTGTGTGTGTGTGTGTGTGTGTGTGTGTGTGTGTGTGTGTGTGTGTGTGTGTGTGTGTGTTTATTCAATTTGGACTGAGAAGTGTAAAGTTTTCAGTGCTGGCAGCACTTACTGCTTCCTCTTGAACTTCATGGTGGTGCTCTTGCTGAAGAAAAACTTTTCAGTAACCTCTTGGTACTACCTTTTTTTTCCTCTGGTTTCTTGTTCTTACTGTGTTGCGGAGGAAAAAAATCCGGTAAACTTTTGCGATGTCGTATGTAATTATCATGTCTCCTCTGCTCCCAAGAGCCAACCAAGTTATGTTTTTCCTCTCTCCTCGTTATTTATATTTTTATAGCTGTCACAAATAAGGCATATAATACCAACAACTGTATAAAAGAGAGATGTATACAACGATAAGTAACTTTATTACGGAAATGTGTCCATAATAAAGTTTCGTAAGGTTGCATACATCACCCTTTGAAACATATATTTATACCTCTAGTTTTCTTCTTTGTCCTTCTTCCTATTATTATTATTATTATTATTATTGTATTCACGGGGGAACTGCTAAACACGTAAGACTTACAAGGCGCCTGGGGAAAAGCAATTAGATTAAGGAAGTACTCTTCACCAGCATCAGAGCAACGCATATCAAGAGTTCATGCAGCCGGTCTGGAAGTAATGCATTATCAAGCTCAACAACCTGCTGTATGAGGCACTTGACAGCAAGTACACATTACTCACCAACCCTTCCAGCTGAAGTTTCCATAGATATCTTTTAAGATGTTCATCATGACGCTGATTAACTTCATCTGATAGTGTTAGTCATGGTAACTGAGCAGTTTTTCCAGCGCATGATATATCACACATTTGAGACTGCCCAAGTTGATTACATATAGTTATCAACACGAGTTCGTGCGGATGGACCGTCCAATATGGCTGACAAGTGTGAATCAGCTGATTGCTTGCCTCTTTAACTATCTGCTGACTCCACGATTTTCCGTCCAATACACCATCAGATATTAGTGAGGGCAAGTTTTTAGGTGTTGCCGTAACATTCGGCATGGAACGCGGCTGTATTCCAGGGATGCAGGTAAACATTTATATCTTACAACATAAGTCACAGCATCTGGTCTTCCTCTTTCCAAAAGAAACAAAGAGTAATTTAAAATTCATGCATGTCTCATGTACCCGGGGTACATGAGACATGCATGAATTTTTAAGTCATTGATGGCATATACACCGAAAATCAAATAACATTTGTCGGTAATCTGAGTTTCAGTTATAAACACTGACCAAGAGCATGCATGCTCGGGGTTACAAATACGTGCACAGTCAGTACTAAGTGTTTCTCTGAAAAGGCCCAATTTAGGGGTTTATGTTTCAAAAAACACGACAATCAGGCGACACACGCCCAGTTAACAGGTCCCGCGTCGTGTTTACCTTACACTTTAATCTACTTGACTTCGCTTCCATCTTTTTCAGGTTGTTCATCATATCTAACGTTTTCTGATTTCTTACCTGTAGCAATTCTCTTTATTAGATTGCTAGAAGTGTTAAGTCTGGTGTAATCCTGACAAAGAGTTGTTGGTAGCCCTGGTCCTGGACGCCTCATTCATTTCATGTATATATTTTTTAAACTGTCAGCAATGAGAGCAATTTTCCTCTGAATTTCATTAAATATGAACATGATAAATATATACATGCTCTTCTAAACCCAAGGATTATCCTTGGCCTTATTTTTGAGTGGCCTGGAGGCTGATGAGGCGGGGGGGGGGGAATCGACGGCAATGGCGTGTCCAGGAGGGGGAAGGCTGGTGACTCTGGGGGGAAAGCTGATGAGCCGGGAGGGGAGTCTGGTGACAAGGGGGGGAGAATGGTGACCCAGGGGATGAGGCTGGTGAACCAGGAGGGGAGAGGCGAGTGATCCTCTTCTCCCACACCCAGCACTGATCCATTTCTCCTGTGTACCAGATAAACTATCCTGAGAGATGACAGTTCCCAAATGATAGTGACTTCAGCTTTGCCGGAACGAAACGTTTGAAGCTGCTGCATCTGATGAACATTTAATGGAATACTCGAGACAAATCCAAGAAATTGGATTTGTCTCCCTTTCCATGAATCAAACCTTCCATTTCCCAAGCATGGTATAGACCCTATGGGTTTAGGGCTTCCTCGTACATAAAATAAAAATAACATCTGGCGATATCCTGGTTGCCCTACTGGCCTCCCAGCTCAGACTGACGTATCTCAACACTATGTGATGAAGAACTAGACACACGTGAAGCAACTGGGTATCTCTATTTGTAGATGTTTCGCCATCTAGTGACTTTGCAAGTACAAAAGATGAGGTAATCAGTCCCTCAGCCTTGGAGTTGGTGAAGAACAGCATAGTCATGAAGAGTCTAAAGCACAGGCGGGTTAGGTTAGGTAAGGTTCGTCAGGAAACAGGATAAGTGTTTCCTGACGCGGATATGAGCCATATAACGTCCCACAGCTGCAACTTTTGGCTTACCGGTCCACCCCTAAAAAAATTATGGTCATGATTACAACCATTTTTATACACATTAAGATTGGCGCTTATATATAATGGCGTCAGGTGAGGGACGTGTAGCAGATGAAGGTATTGTCACTGGTAGTCGGTATTGTACACCATACATGTACAACTGTATGTGATCCATCCTATGTGATGAACATGACATGTTAACACAGCTGACTGTGTTCAAACTATGTAACTATAATTTACAATAATGTAGCAGCACACTACCAAAGTATCCACCCTTGTTAAGTTAAAATAAAACAACATGAGCACCTTCCTTACTTGCCGGGATTATTATTATATTTTGAGGGGGAGGAGGGAGTGCTAAACTCATAGAGATCTTACACCACCTGAAGAATGGAAGCCAATCAGTTCTGATATAAGGGAAGAGTAGCTCTACTTCCCAGCATGAAGATTGTTCCTGGCGGGAACTTGAAGCAGTTAGTGAGTTACAACCAGGTTCCCGCCTCCTTTACTGCTCATTATTATTATTATTATTATTATTATTATTATTATTATTATTATTATTATTATTATTATTATTATTATTATACTCATGGCCAACCAATAAACCCGCAAGGGTCGTACACTACGTGGAGAATGAAAGGTAATCACATTTAATCCCAGGAAAGGGTAGGTAACTTCAATTCCTTTGATCAACAGATATTCATTAGCGTCAAGACATTGCCTTGAAGAGTCTACTACTCTGCAACATTGCCATCTCCTCCGCCTGGTCGACTGATCCCAATGAGTTTAGTGCTTTTCCAAATAATAAAAATAATGGGCAGTGTGTGGTTGTGTGTGTGCTCGTCCAATAGCAACATGTGGAGTCCTCCGTCTCAGTTGACTTTGTCAACATTATTATACTGACACACAAACCTGTGTGGGTTTAGAGATTTTTTAAGTACTCTATCATGTCCACCAACCTGTTGGCGACGTATATTCATGTAAATATAGTAAAATATTGCAAAACAGACACTACGCTATCATTCTCACTCACCACTTCACCTTATGACCCACAGCCTGGTGGCTAAAGATCTCGCTTCACACACGGAGTGCCCGGGTTCGATTCCCGGCGGGGTGGAAACATTTCGACGTGTTTCCTTACACCTGTTGTCATGTTCACCTAGCAGCAAATAGGTACCTGGGTATTAGTTGACTGGTGTGGATCACATCCTGGGGGACAAAATTGAGGACCCCAATGGAAATAAAACAGACAGTCCTCGATGACACGCTGACTTTCTCGGGTTATCCTGGATGGCTAACCCTCTGGGGTTAAAATCCGAAGAAAATCTTATCTTATCTTACCACTAACATTCCCTCGAGCACTTCCACCCACCACAACTCCCACTCCCCTCTACTTCCTCCCACTCTTCACCACCATTACCTTGACCCGCCAACATCATTGCTTAATCGCCCGGCTGTACTGATAATTGCCAATGTGGTCTCGGAACAGATTCCCCTTTCTCCCTATCTTCCTCACTGTGGTGACCACTGGCACTACCTGTCACTACCACCACCTATCTTCCTCAATGTGGTGACCACTGGCACTACCTGTCACTACCATCACCTATTTTCCTCACTGTGGTGACCACTGGCACTGCCTGTCACTGCCACCACCTATCTTCCTCACTGTGGTGACCACTGGCACTACCTGTCACTACCACCACCTGTCTTCCTCACTGTGGTAACCACTGGCACTACCTATCACTACCACCACCTGTCTTTACTGACGTTCAGATGGTGCAAGTATTTATTAACAACCTCTAATTATTGTTTATCTAACCTGGCGAGTAATACAGAAGTTTTACTTCCAATTTTCTCTCTCTTTCCTTCTTTCTTTCTCTCTCTCTCTCTCTAGATGACTCACAGGTGTGGCTTTGGATGCCGCTGTGTCGAGTATTCGACATAGCGCTAAAATAAAATTCTTACTCCCTCCAAGTGTCCGAGTCAACATTTGTCGGCTTCTGTCAAAGTTGCATGTTTCTGTCTCCTACTGATCAGTCTGTTTCTTCGTCTAACTTTCCTCTCTTCGTCTTTTTTCCCTCTCTTCGTCTCACTTACCGCTCCTTAGCTCACTTCTCGCTTTGCTCTCTTTATTTCACTTCACTCTTCATCGTGCATCTCTTCTCTCTCCCCCCCCCCCTCGCTTCCTTATTCAACTCATCCGACTCATTGACACAGGTGATCTGATACCATTGTTGGAATGGCCAAGGGTAACTTGCTGTTTACCTAACCAATTCTTCGTATCACGTAGCATAACCGATGCCTGAAGCATTAATTGTGTTAATTACATCACTAATTTTGGGTATAGCAGAAGTGGCGGCAAAATGTAAACCATATCCAAAACATCAGAGGTGATAAGCTACCGCAAATTCTGACGAAAGGGGAAATTTTACGATAGTTAGATCGAAAAGGAGGTGATGCTGGGTTGTTAGCCAGGCACAGCCACGCAAACCACGCTACCATGATGGTTGACCCAGAGTTGAGGAATCTGTGGGCACAGAACTTAAGCTATCAACTGTGTGGAAGGAAGGAAGACAGAACTGTAATAAAACATTCTGAACTTATTCGATAATTTGATAAAAACAAAGAATACAACGCACATACTAATACTAAAGTAAAATATATACCACACACAAAAAAATAAAACTATCCATACTGTTTAGATAATCGTTTAACAGTGTTAAGAGGAGGTGCAAACACCCAGTTGCTGGCAAACCACTGTTCATCTGTAGGGCACACCAGGCCCGATACTTCCCATGGGCATATTTATGTATGTAGCTCATAAGTCAGTGTTAGCAGTAGCTTGCTAGAAAGCAAGCTCTATATGTCAGCCTCAGCATCCGCCTGTTCATTACTCTGGAGCCACACACGTCCTACACGAAGAGAGCTCCACATGCTTGTGCCCGGCACGGATACAAGTTAACCTCTCCTGGAACCTGTGAATCACTAGGTGGACACTAGTATACTAGGCCAGGGCCAAATAATAGGTCACCCCCACATTTTTTTCGTGAAGGTAACATGTTACACTTTAATTTTCACGTAACGGTAACAAGTTACATCCAAGTGTTCACATGAAGGTATGAGATAACATGCAAGTGATCACATGAAGGTATGAGATAACATGCAAGTGATCACATGAAGGTATGAGATAACATGCAAGTGATCACATGAAGGTATGAGATAACATGCAAGTGATCACATGAAGGTATGAGATAACATGCAAGTGATCACATGAAGGTATGAGGTAACATGCAAGTATTCACATGAAGGTATAAGATAACATGCAAGTGATCACATGAAGGTATGAGATAACATGCAAGTGATCACATGAAGGTATGAGATAACATGCAAGTGATCACATGAAGGTATGAGATAACATGCAAGTGTTCACATGAAGGTATGAGATAACATGCAAGTGATCACATGAAGGTATGAGATAACATGCAAGTGATCACATGAAGGTATGAGATAACATGCAAGTGATCACATGAAGGTATGAGGTAACATGCAAGTGTTCACATGAAGGTATGAGATAACATGCAAGTGTTCACATGAAGGTATGAGATAACATGCAAGTGATCACATGAAGGTATGAGATAACATGCAAGTGTTCACATGAAGGTATGAGATAACATGCAAGTGATCACATGAAGGTATGAGATAACATGCAAGTGATCACATGAAGGTATGAGATAACATGCAAGTGATCACATGAAGGTATGAGATAACATGCAAGTGATCACATGAAGGTATGAGATAACATGCAAGTGTTCACATGAAGGTATGAGATAACATGCAAGTGATCACATGAAGGTATGAGATAACATGCAAGTGATCACATGAAGGTATGAGATAACATGCAAGTGATCACATGAAGGTATGAGATAACATGCAAGTGATCACATGAAGGTATGAGGTAACATGCAAGTGTTCACATAAAGGTATGAGATAACATGCAAGTGTTCACATGAAGGCATGAGGTAACATTCAAGTGTTCACATGAGGGTATGAGGTAACATTCAAGTGTTCACATGAAGGTATGAGATAACATGCAAGTGTTCACATAAAGGTATGAGATAACATGCAAGTGTTCACATGAAGGTATGAGGTAACATTCAAGTGTTCACATGAGGGTATGAGGTAACATTCAAGTGTTCACATGAAGGTATGAGGTAACATGCAAGTGTTCACATAAAGGTATGAGATAACATGCAAGTGTTCACATGAAGGTATGAGGTAACATTCAAGTGTTCACATGAGGGTATGAGGTAACATTCAAGTGTTCACATGAGGGTATGAGGTAACATTCAAGTGTTCACATGAGGGTATGAGGTTACAGACTGACAGAGGCGAGTCATGCCAGCAACAATGACTCATTCCCCGCCAGAGAGAATTATCTCGTCAAATACTTAATAATGCTGCCCGTAAATCAATGACAAATAAGAGATTTACCTGTTTATTGCGGGGTAAATATATTGTAGAACAGAAGAGAGTTTTGTTAACTCAAATGTTGAAACACAGCACAGCGAATTTTGTTATTTAAACTTCGTGTATATACGTGCTAGTTTAGCATCACCTGAACACGCTCTCCAACTACACCAAAAATATTCCCCTTATTTTTATGATTTTGTAGCTTATTCTTAAATATTACCAGTACGACCCAACTTAGAAACATCACCTAACTTAGAAACATCACCCAACTTAGAAACATCACCTAACTTAGAAACATCACCCAACTTAGAAACATCACCTAACTTAGAAACATCACCCAACTTAGAAACATCACCCAACTTAGAAACATCACCCAACTTAGAAACATCACCCAACTTAGAAACATCACCCAACTTAAAAACGTCACCCAACTTAGAAACAGCACCCAACTTAGAAACATCACCCAACTTAGAAACATCACCCAACTTAGAAACATCACCCAACTTAGAAACATCACCCAACTTAGTAACATCACCTAACTTAGAAACATCACCCAACTTAGTAACATCACCTAACTTAGAAACATCACCCAACTTAGAAACATCACCCAACTTAGAAACATCACCCAACTTAGTAACATCACCTAACTTAGAAACATCACCCAACTTAGTAACATCACCTAACTTAGAAACATCACCCAACTTAGTAACATCACCTAACTTAGTAACATCACCTAACTTAGAAACATCACCCAACTTAGAAACATCACCCAACTTAGTAACATCACCTAACTTAGAAACATCACCCAACTTAGTAACCACCTAATTTAGTAACATCACCTAACTTAGAAACATCACCCAACTTAGTAACATCACCTAACTTAGTAACATCACCTAACTTAGAAACATCACCTAACTTAGAAACATCGTCTAACTTAGAAACATCACCCAACTTAGTAACATCACCTAACTTAGTAACATCACCTAACTTAGAAACATCACCTAACTTAGTAACATCACCTAACTTAGAAACATCACCTAACTTAGTAACATCACCTAACTTAGAAACATCACCTAACTTAGTAACATCACCTAACTTAGAAACATCACCTAACTTAGAAACTTCACCTAACTTAGTAACATCACCTAACTTAGAAACTTCACCTAACTTAGAAACATCACCTAACTTAGTAACATCACCTAACTTAGAAACATCACCTAACTTAGTAACATCACCTAACTTAGAAACATCACATAACTCAGTAACATCACCTAATTTAGAAACATCACCTAACTTAGAAACTTCACCTAACTTAGTAACATCACCTAACTTAGAAACATCACCTAACTTAGTAACA
The DNA here is from genome assembly GCF_038502225.1 of Cherax quadricarinatus. Taxonomy (NCBI): domain Eukaryota; kingdom Metazoa; phylum Arthropoda; class Malacostraca; order Decapoda; family Parastacidae; genus Cherax; species Cherax quadricarinatus. The sequence goes on from NC_091307.1 coordinate 10,847,000, forward strand.
TCACCTAACTTAAAAACATCACCTAACTTAGAAACATCACCTAACTTAGAAACATCACCTAACTTAGAAACATCACCTAACTTAGAAACTTCACCTAACTTAGAAACATCACCTAACTTAGAAACTTCACCTAACTTAGAAACATCACCTAACTTAGAAACTTTGCCTAACTTTAGTAAATTATTTCACAACAATTCTGCTAAGTATATCATACATCAATTTAAATTGATTTAATACTAATATTTTCAGACTGATTTTCGCAGATTCAATGCATAAACTTATTTTAACTCTGCTTTATTTGGTAGAATGACCCGTGTTTTTTAGGCCAAACTCGCCGATTCGGCTTCCTTATTACGGCTCACCAGAAAGAGGACCTGGTCACCTGGTGTCACACACAGTAAGTCAACACACCTCACACAGACAACACATCGAACACCAGTTGTACGTAACCTTACGTAAAACTCTACATGTATATGTTAACACATATGCTGAGACCTCCCTGGAAATTGTTCCAATAATTCCACATACAATGTGATTATAATTTGTTAAGAAACTGGTGGTATTCTCCAGCATTGTATTCATAATTAGAAGGAATTGATGAATTTTAAGTAGTAAGGCAGGCAGCCAGCGGGTCAGCCTGAGGAAGAAGTGATATTGAGGAGTTGAGTGCTGGCACACACTCAGCCCCACACACCTGCACCACTGAACCACACACTCACACACTCAGCCTCACACACCTGCACCATTGAACCACACACTCACACACTCAGCCTCACACACCTGCACCACTGAACCACACACTCACACACTCAACCTCACACACCTGCACCATTGAACCACACACTCACACACTCAACCTCACACACCTGCACCATTGAACCACACACTCACACACTCAGCCTCACACACCTGCACCATTGAACCACACACTCACACACTCAGCCTCACACACCTGCACCATTGAACCACACACTCACACACTCAGCCTCACACACCTGCACCACTGAACCACACACTCACACACTCAGCCTCACACACCTGCACCATTGAACCACACACTCACACACTCAGCCTCACACACCTGCACCACTGAACCACACACTCACACACTCAGCCTCACACACCTGCACCATTGAACCACACACTCACACACTCAGCCTCACACACCTGCACCACTGAACCACACACTCACACACTCAGCCTCACACACCTGCACCATTGAACCACACACTCACACACTCAGCCTCACACACCTGCACCACTGAACCACACACTCACACACTCAGCCTCACACACCTGCACCACTGAACCACACACTCACACACTCAGCCTTACACACCTGCACCATTGAACCACACACTCACACACTCAGCCTCACACACCTGCACCACTGAACCACACACTCACACACTCAGCCTCACACACCTGCACCACTGAACCACACACTCAGCCTCACACACCTGCACCACTGAACCACACACTCAGCCTCACACACCTGCACCACTGAACCACACACTCAGCCTCACACACCTGCACCACTGAACCACACACTCACACACTCAGCCTCACACACCTGCACCACTGAACCACACACTCAGCCTCACACACCTGCACCACTGAACCACACACTCAGCCTCACACACCTGCACCACTGAACCACACACTCAGCCTCACACACCTGCACCACTGAACCACACACTCACACACTCAGCCTCACACACCTGCACCACTGAACCACACACTCAGCCTCACACACCTGCACCACTGAACCACACACTCAGCCTCACACACCTGCACCACTGAACCACACACTCAGCCTCACACACCTGCACCACTGAACCACACACTCACACACTCAGCCTCACACACCTGCACCACTGAACCACACACTCACACACTCAGCCTCACACACCTGCACCACTGAACCACACACTCACACACCTGCACCACTGAACCACACACTCACACACTCAGCCTCACACACCTGCACCACTGAACCACACACTCACACACTCAGCCTCACACACCTGCACCACTGAACCACACACTCACACACTCAGCCTCACACACCTGCACCACTGAACCACACACTCACACACTCAGCCTCACACACCTGCACCACTGAACCACACACTCACACACCTGCACCATTGAACCACACACTCACACACTCAGCCTCACACACCTGCACCACTGAACCACACACTCACACACTCAGCCTCACACACCTGCGCCACTGAACCACACACTCACACACTCAGCCTCACACACCTGCACCATTGAACCATACACTCACACACTCAGCCTCACACACCTGCATCACTGAACCACACACTCACTCAGCCTCACACACCTGCACCACTGAACCACACGCTCACACACTCAGCCTCACACACCTGCGCCACTGAACCACACACTCACACACTCAGCCTCACACACCTGCACCACTGAACCACACACTCAGCCTCACACACCTGCACCACTGAACCACACGCTCAGTCTCACACACCTGCACCACTGAACCACACACTCACACACTCAGCCTCACACACCTGCACCATTGAACCACACACTCAGTCTCACACACCTGCACCACTGAACCACACACTCAGCCTCACACACCTGCATCACTGAACCACACACTCACTCAGCCTCACGCACCTGAACCACACACTCACACACTCAGCCTCACACACCTGCGCCACTGAACCACACACTCAGCCTCACACACCTGCCCCACTGAACCACACACTCACACACACTCAGCCTCACACACCTGCACCATTGAACCACACACTCACATACTCAGCCTCACACACCTGCACCACTGAACCACACTCACACACTCAGCCTCACACACCTGCACCACTGAACCACACACTCACACACTCAGCCTCGCACACCTGCACCACTGAACCACACACTCACACACTCAGCCTCACACACCTGCACCACTGAACCACACACTCACACACTCAGCCTCACACACCTGCACCACTGAACCACACACTCACACACTCAGCCTCACACACCTGCACCACTGAACCATACACTCACACACTCAGCCTCACACACCTGCATCACTGAACCACACACTCACTCAGCCTCGCACACCTGCACCACTGAACCACACACTCACACACTCAGCCTCACACACCTGCGCCACTGAACCACACACTCACTCAACCTCACACACCTGCACCATTGAACCACACACTCACACACTCAGCCTCACACACCTGCACCATTGAACCACACACTCACACACTCAGCCTCACACACCTGCACCATTGAACCACACACTCACACACTCAGCCTCACACACCTGCACCACTGAACCACACACTCACACACTCAGCCTCACACACCTGCACCATTGAACCACACACTCACACACTCAGCCTCACACACCTGCACCACTGAACCACACACTCACACACTCAACCTCACACACCTGCACCATTGAACCACACACTCAGCCTCACACACCTGCACCACTGAACCACACACTCACACACTCAGCCTCACACACCTGCACCACTGAACCACACACTCACACACTCAGCCTCACACACCTGCACCACTGAACCACACACTCAGTCTCACACACCTGCACCACTGAACCACACTCTCAGACACTCAGCCTCACACACCTGCACCACTGAACCACACACACACACACACATACACATACACACACACACACACAGACACACACACACACACACACACACACACCTGCACCACTGAATCACACATACTCACACACACACTCAGCCTCACACACCTGCACCACTGAACCACACACACACATACACACACACACACACACACACACACACACACACACACACACACACACACACACACACACACACACACATACACACACACACACACACACACACACACACACACGCACACACACACACACACAGGTATGAGAAACTTCCTGCAGGAGGTTCAGTGGGACAGAGAAATGGTAGGAAAATCAGTAAACGAGATGATGGAATATGTGGCAACAAAGTGCAAGGAGGTAGAGGAAAGTTTTGTTCCCAAGGGAAACAGAAATAATAGGAAGACCAAAACGAGTCCTTGGTTTACCCGAAGGTGTAGGGAGGCAAAAACTAAGTGCAACAGAGAATGGAAAAGGTACAGGAGGCATAGGACCCAGGAAAACAAGGAGATTAGTAGAAGAGCCAGAAACGAGTATGCACAGATAAGGAGGGAGGCCCAGCGACAGTATGAAAACGACATAGCATCGAAAGTCAAATCTGACCCGAAACTGCTGTATAGCCACATTAGGAGGAAGACAACAGTCAAGGACCAGGTGATAAGGCTGAGGAAAGAAGGTGGAGAACTCACAAGAAACGATCAAGAGGTATGTGAGGAGCTCAACACAAGATTTAAGGAAGTATTTACAGTAGAGACAGGAAGGACTCTGGGGGGACAGACCAGATGGGGACACCAGCAAGGAATACACCAACAAGTGTTGGACGACATACATACAGATGAGGAGGAGGTGAAGAAACTGCTAAGGGACATCGATACCTCAAAGGCAATGGGACCGGACAACATCTCCCCGTGGGTCCTTAGAGAGGGAGCAGATATGTTGTGCGTGCCACTTACCACAATCTTCAACACGTCCCTGGAAACTGGGCAACTACCTGAGGTATGGAAGACGGCAAATGTAGTTCCCATTTTTAAAAAAGGAGACAGAAAAGAGGCACTAAACTATAGACCTGTGTCATTGACGTGTATAGTATGCAAAATTATGGAGAAGATTATCAGGAGGAGAGTGGTGGAGCACCTGGAACGGAACAAGAGTATAAATGCCAACCAGCACGGATTCACGGAAGGCAAATCTTGTGTCACAACCCTTCTGGAGTTTTATGATAAAATAACAGAAGTAAGACACGAGAGAGAGGGGTGGGTTGATTGCATCTTCTTGGACTGCAAGAAGGCCTTTGACACAGTTTCTCGCAAGAGATTAGTGCAGAAGCTAGAGCATCAGGCGCATATAATAGGAAGGGCACTGCAATGGATCAGAGAATACCTGACAGGGAGGCAACAACGAGTCATGGTACGTAATGATGTATCACAGTGGGCACCTGTGACGAGCGAGGTCCCACAGGGGTCGGTCCTAGGACCAGTGCTATTTTTGGTATATGTGAACGACATGATGGAAGGGTTAGACTCAGAAGTGTCCCTGTTTGCAGATGATGTGAAGTTAATGAGGAGAATTAAATCTGATGAGGACCAGGCAGGACTTCAAAGAGACCTGGACAGACTGGACACCTGGTCCAGCAAATGGCTTCTCGAATTTAATCCTGCCAAATGCAAAGTCATGAAGATAGGGGAAGGGCACAGAAGACCACAGACAGAGTATAGACTAGGTGGCCAAAGACTGCAAACCTCAGTCAAGGAGAAAGATCTTGGGGTGAGTATAACACCGAGCATGTCTCCGGAAGCACACATCAATCAGATAACTGCTGCAGCATATGGGCGCCTGGCAAACCTGAGAACAGCATTCCGATACCTTAGTAAGGAATCATTCAAGACACTGTACACCGTGTATGTCAGGCCCATACTGGAGTATGCAGCACCTGTTTGGAACCCGCACTTGATAAAGCACGTCAAGAAACTAGAGAAAGTACAAAGGTTTGCAACAAGGTTAGTTCCAGAGCTAAGGGGAATGTCCTATGAAGAAAGATTAAGGGAAATCGGCCTGACGACACTGGAGGACAGGAGGGTCAGGGGAGACATGATAACGACATATAAAGACAGGATGTTCCAGGGAGGGGACACAGAAACAAGAGGCCACAATTGGAAGTTGAAGACACAAATGAGTCAGAGAGATAGTAGGAAGTATTTCTTCAGTCATAGAGTTGTAAGGCAGTGGAATAGCCTAGAAAATGACGTAGTGGAGGCAGGAACCATACACAGTTTTAAGACGAGGTTTGATAAAGCTCATGGAGCGGGGAGAGAGAGGGCCCAGTAGCAACCGGTGAAGAGGCGGGGCCAGGAGCTAAGACTCGACCCCTGCAACCACAAATAGGTGAGTACACACACACACACACACACGCGCCTGCACCATTGAACCACACACACACACACTCAACCTCACACACCTGCTCCACTGAACCACACACACACACTCAGCCTCATACACCTGCACCACTGAACCACACACACACACACACACACACACACACACACACACACCTGCACCATTGAACCACACACACACACACTCAACCTCACACACCTGCACCACTGAACCACACACACACACTCAGCCTCAAACACCTGCACCACTGAACCACACACACACACACTCAACCTCAAACACCTGCACCACTGAACCACACACACACACTCAGCCTCAAACACCTGCACCACTGAACCACACACACACACACACACACACACACACACACACACACACACACACACACACACACACACACACACACCTGCACCACTGAATCACACATACTCACACACACACACTCAGCCTCACACACCTGCACCACTGAACCACACACACACATACACAACACACACACACACACACACACACACACACACACACACACACACACACACACACACACACACACACACACACACACACACACACACACACACACGCCTGCACCATTGAACCACACACACACACACTCAACCTCACACACCTGCACCACTGAACCACACACACACACTCAACCTCAAACACCTGCACCACTGAACCACACACACACACTCAGCCTCAAACACCTGCACCACTGAACCACACACACACACACACACACACACACACAGAGGCAACAAGGGAGGCAACGAAGAACAGAAGACAAGAGACAGCTAGCAAAAGAGAGAAAGGGATGGAGGGTGCTGCAGAGAATAAGGGTGAATTGGAAAAGACTGAGATTATAAAATATTCAGTCTCTCTTTACTCTCACTCTTACTCACTTTCTCCCACTCTCTCTCTTTACTCTCACTCTTACTCACTTTCTCCCACTCTCTCTCTTTCTCTCTCCATTTAGGAAATATGAATAACGAAGAGAGGAGACAAAGAAGACAAATGATAACCACATACAAGATCATAAACAGATCAGAGAAAATAAATTATATTTCAGCGTGAGTCTCCACAGGTCAAACAAGAAGTCCCCTTTCTAAAAGATTTTCAGAAAATATTTCTTCATAAACAGACCCTTCAAGGTAATGTCTTGAGGTAAGTGAAGAGCTCTTTATTTGAGCAAATTGTAGCTACTTTCCCCACTTCCTCGGATCAAGCCTGCCTGCCTGGCCCACGCTCTGAATGGCGCTTACTGATTTAGTTATTCCAAATAATAATAATAATAATAATAATAATAATAATAATAATAATAATAATAATAATAATAATCCTGATAAATAGAAGGAAATTATTAACAGACTCCTAACTGTCTTCGATAGAGAACTTTACAGTTTCTTCCAGACAGATCCTGGACTGCATGTTGCTAGTGCCGATAGTATGACTGATACTAGAGGCAAAGTTACGGGGGGAAGGGGCAGTGACCCCTGTAACTTTCATCGGGTGGTTATCTTAAAGGATAACAGGTGCTGTAACCACTAGAAATATTTACAAATATTAATATGACACTGAACACTGAGGTCGGGACACCTTGAACATAACTGCTCCTGCATCACCCTCCTTACACCGGGCGTGTGGTGTCCAATGTAACTGTTTACATCCCAACAACGTATGTTTACCGTTCCGGGAAGTTACCGCGAGATAACATCCTCCCCGCTGATGTATATTGTTAGTTTATCTTCCTATACTGGGTCATAATGAGTTAATTTAGGTTACCAGAACATAACCTGGCCTAAAGTAGCGATAATTAACCTAAATACGGAGGCTGTAATGGCGGTCAGGTAAACACATGATACTGGTGTCATTGTTTACTCCGTAAATAAACGCACGTGCACTCTATTGCGTTGGAAAACAAACGTTTCAACCATGGCAAGAGGAGGATAACTACGAATAAGAGAATCACAAGTACGTACTAACACTCACACACACACGCACACACACACACACACACACACACACACACACACACACACACACACACACACACACACACACACACACACACACACACAAATATGTACACATACACAGATGAATCTGAGAGATGTTAGGAAGTACTTCTTTAGTCATCGAGTTGTCAGGAAGTGGAACAGTCTGGCAAGTGATGTAGTGGAGGCAGGAACCATACGTAGTTTTAAGACGAGGTATGATAAAGCTCATGGAGCAGGAAGAGAGAGACCTAGTAGCGACCAGTGAAGAGGCGAGGCCAGGAGCTATGTCTCGACCCCTGCAACCACAAATAGGTGAGCATAAATAGGTGAGTACACATATACACACACACACATACACATGATGATGCAGTTGACATCTACAAGAATTGAACTTAAGAAATGGTCGGATAAACTTGGTTACTGAAGTTTAATTCGAACAAAAGTAAATTTATGAAGATGGAAGATGGAGAAATGTAAGCTAAGATAAAAGATCAGCCTGGGAATGGAGAGAGGAAGGAAGGAAGGGAGAGCTCAGAGAAACAGATCAAGGAAGAGACCGGCAACACATTCACCGGGGATCAAACTCACGGTAAGTGAGTCGTAAGACACTAGGCCAGTGCGTAAGTCTCACCCATACTATGATTTGTTTGAAATCGTGTTATTACGATTTCGTAAGTCAAACCTTACTTGCACAAACCTTAACAAAGACACCTTCAGTTTTCACCAAGTAGTATGTGCGGCGACTCCCCGAGTCCACAGCACCAACTGGAAACCCCCTTTTCCCCTTTACGTCACCTATTCAAAAACAATATAAGTCTCAAGAAATTAAACAAGTATGCCTTTAAACTGCAAAAAAAAAAAGGTGCGAGGCATGAACTACGAGGAAAGCTTGTACAAACTGATTCTCGTGTACATGTAAGAAAAAAATATACAGCATGAGGGAATATGCTCATGACGTACAAAATACTCCTTGGTATAGGTAGACAAATATACCTAAAAGAATCGTATATTATTATTATTTATATTATTATTAATATTATTATTATTATTATTAACATTATTATTAATATTATTATTATTATTATTATTATTATTATTATTATTATTATTATTATTATTATTATTATTATTATTATTATTATTATCATTATTAATAATATTATTATTATGATTATTATTATTATTATTATTATTATTATTATTATTATTATTATATTTCCCAGTGAGTATTAAACACTTACGAATCATTCAGTGCCTATGGAATAAGATTCAATCAAATTTAATCACATACAGTTATATTCTATCGTACAAGCGACAACAAACATTCTTTTACGTAGACTTTAACTTCTGACGACATATACTGAACGAATGACGGTTAATGTGTTTCCTTCACTGTAGTCACTCTACCTCGGTGGGAGACGGCTAGTGTGAAAAAAACAAGAATCACGGAGGAACACTAAACCTGTAAATCTTATACAGTGCCTGGAGACAGCAAGGATGTACATGTCATACAGTCCACGGTAGTGGAACAAGAAACGTTGCGTAACAAGCTTTTGTTGGAAACACGTTTCACTCTGTGTAAATCTCTACGCAGAGCGAAGAGTTGTCCAACTAAAAGCATGTAAGGAATGAGAGGTAATCAAGTTCCAGCGAAGGACGGGAAGGAAGAGAGAGAGAGAGAGAGAGAGAGAGAGAGAGAGAGAGAGAGAGAGAGAGAGAGAGAGAGAGAGAGAGAGAGAGAGAGAGAGAGAGAGAGAGAGAGAGAGAGAGAGAGAGAGAGAGAGACAGTATGTGACAACAACTAAGAGGAAGGCAGTGGAGGGTAAACCAGACCTCTCATTATTCCTGCTGACCACACACTTTCATCACGCTGTTACCCACCAGTGTCTAGTGTGCTTGATGCTGCCACCATCACCATCACCACTAAAACCATCATCACTGTCACCATCACCACTAAAAACAACCATCACTGCCACTATCACCACCACCACTAAAACCATCATCACTGCTATCACCACCACCACTAAAACCATCATCACTGCTATCACCACCACCACTAAAACCATCATCACTGCTATCACCACCACCACTAAAACCATCATCACTATCACCACCACCACTAAAACCATCATCACTACTATCACCACCACCACTAAAACCATCATCACACTGCTATCACCACCACCACTAAAACCATCATCACTATCACCACCACCACTAAAACCATCATCACTACTATCACCACCACCACTAAAACCATCATCACTGCTATTACCACCACCACTAAAACCATCATCACACTGCTATCACCACCACCACTAAAACCATCATCACACTGCTATCACCACCACCACTAAAACCATCATCACTGCTATCACCACCACCACTAAAACCATCATCACACTGCTATCACCACCACCACTAAAACCATCATCACACTGCTATCACCACCACCACTAAAACCATCATCACTACCACCACCAAACAACCACCATCCTCACTCTCATTACTCTTACTACAACCACCAACATCTCCACACAATCAACATCACACCACAATCAACATCTCCACACAATCAACATCTCCACACAATCAATATCACACCACAATCAACATCTCCACACAATCAACATCTCCCCACAATCAACATGTCCCCACAATCAACATCTCCACACAATCAACATCTCCACACAATCAGCATCTCCACACAATCAACATCTCCCCACAATCAACATGTCCCCACAATCAACATCTCCACACAATCAACATCTCCACACAATCAGCATCTCCACACAATCAACATCTCCACACAATCAACATCTCCACACAATCAATATCACACCACAATCAACATCTCCACACAATCACCATCTCCACACAATCAACATCTCCACACAATCAACATCTCTACACAATCAACATCTCCACACAATCAACATCTCCACACAATCAACATCTCCACACAATCAACATCTCTACACAATCAACATCTCCACACAATCAACATCTCCCCACAATCAACATGTCCACACAATCAACATCTCCACACAATCAACATCTCCCCACAATCAACATCTCCACACAATCAACATCTCCACACAATCAGCATCTCCACACAATCAACATCTCCACACAATCAACATCTCCACACAATCAACATCTCCCCACAATCAACATCTCCACACAATCAACATCTCCACACAGTCAACATCTCCCCACAATCAACATCTCCACACAATCAACATTTCCACACAGTCAACATCTCCACACAATCAACATTTCCACACAATCAACATCTTCACACAATCAACATTTCCACACAATCAACATCTCCACACAATCAACATTTCCACACAATCAACATCTCCACACAATCAACATTTCCACACAATCAACATCTTCACACAATCAACATCTCCACACAATCAACATTTCCACACAGTCAACATCTCCACACAATCAACATTTCCACACAATCAACATCTCCACACAATCAACATTTCCACATAATCAACATCTTCACACAATCAACATTTCCACACAGTCAACATTTCCACACAGTCAACATCTCCACACAATCAACATCTCCACACAATCAACATTTCCACACAATCAACATTTCCACACAATCAACATTTCCACACAATCAACATTTCCACACAATCAACATTTCCACACAATCAACATCTCCCCACAGTCAACATTTCCACACAATCAACATATCCCCACAATTAACATTTCCACACAATCAACATTTCCACACAATCAACATCTCTACACAATCAACATCATACAATGACCATCGCCACAGAATCTACCACCACTACACAACCACCATTACTAACATCACAACCATCAAAGAAAGCGTGTCCACTCATTTGTACATTCAGCTTTATAGATGACTCTAGGTGCTTTAAATGTTGCTGCTGTTATTATTATTATTATTATTATTATTATTATTATTATTATTATTATTATTATTATTATTATTATTATTATTATTATTTTTATTTTGTCCCTCAAATATATATGTATAATAATGAGAGTTGTGTAGGTTCATTAACTCAGGATAACCTCACAGAAATAGGTAGCGCTCTCCTAAGTTGCAACCTTTACATTAAATGGAAAATTTTGGGAGGAACATAAGCTCATAAAAGCCCAGGACATCATGATTTGGCAGCTACGTGAATCATGTATTCACAATATGTGACCAATATTGGGAAACCTGACATTTCTCTAGCCAAGGCAATCAATCTCGAAAATATCAGTGAACTTAAAAATTAAATTGGGAAAATGATGGTAAACAGCCTTTCCCTGATGTTATCATCGACTGGGAATCTATGGCTTTCCTTGATGTTCTTCTCATTAAAGGTAACATCAACTTTGAAGTCATGGCATACCTTGATATTTTTACCAAGGCAATACCAATTTGGAATTTCTTAATTAGATCGACAAGGCTGAGTGATTCATCTAACCGGTGATCATATCAAGACACGTGTTAATCCCTGACGACACTTTGGATCTAAAGAACAAAATATTTATACCAAGAAAAAAATACTAACACTTTTTTTTGGAGATGGGATATCCTACTTGGCTCATGTAATTAACATTAGCAAAATCGAACAAAAGGAGAAGAACAAACAATACTGCTACACACGATAAACCTTTGTTCATACCTTCCCACAGAAACAAATACATCTACAAGGAAAAAATCACTAAGCTTATACTTAATTTCTTTAACAAAATTTGAATTACGTTAATAATAATAATAATAGTAACAATAATAATAATAATAATAATAATAATAATAATAATAATAATAATAATAATAATAATAATAATAATAATAATAAAACACCCCACACGACGCGCCCGTAATGTATAATATCTAGTACAAAGATTACAGTGGTGAAGTGGACTGAGGAACTGTAAGAACTGATATTCGTGCCAAGCTAGGCTATGTCAGCAACACGGTTTCCAATCTTACACATGTCAACTGAGATTAAAAGGGTTTGTAAGATGCATGCATATATATATATATATATATATATATATATATATATATATATATATATATATATATATATATATATATATATATGTATACATATATATATATATATGTATATATATATATGTAGGTAGTAGGTTGGTAGACAGCAACCACCCAGGGAAGTACTACCGTCCTGCCAGATGACTGTGAAACAAAAACCTGTAACTGTTTTGCATGATGGTAGGATTGCTGGTTTTCTTTTTCTGTCTCATAAACACGCTAGATAACAGGGATATCTTGCTACTCCTACTTACACTTTGGTCACACTTCACAGACACGCACATGCATATATATATATATACATACATCTAGGTTTTTCTCCTTATTCTAAATAGCTCTTGTTCTTTTTTATTTCTTCTATTGTCCATGGGGAAGTGGAAAAGAATCTTTCCTCCGTAAGCCATGCGTGTCGTATGAGGCGACTAAAATGCCGGGAGCAATGGGCTAGTAACCCCTTCTCCTGTATACATTTACTAAAAAAGAGAAGAAGAAAAACTTTATAAAACTGGGTTGTTTAAATGTGCGTGGATGTAGTGCGGATGACAAGAAACAGATGATTGCTGATGTTATGAATGAAAAGAAGTTGGATGTCCTGGCTCTAAGCGAAACAAAGCTGAAGGGGGTAGGAGAGTTTCAGTGGGGGGAAATAAATGGGATTAAATCTGGAGTATCTGAGAGAGTTAGAGCAAAGGAAGGGGTAGCAGTAATGTTAAATGATCAGTTATGGAAGGAGAAAAGAGAATATGAATGTGTAAATTCGAGAATTATGTGGATTAAAGTAAAGGTTGGATGCGAGAAGTGGGTCATAATAAGCGTGTATGCACCTGGAGAAGAGAGGAATGCAGAGGAGAGAGAGAGATTTTGGGAGATGTTAAGTGAATGTATAGGAGCCTTTGAACCAAGTGAGAGAGTAATTGTGGTAGGGGACCTGAATGCTAAAGTAGGAGAAACTTTTAGAGAGGGTGTGGTAGGTAAGTTTGGGGTGCCAGGTGTAAATGATAATGGGAGCCCTTTGATTGAACTTTGTATAGAAAGGGGTTTAGTTATAGGTAATACATATTTTAAGAAAAAGAGGATAAATAAGTATACACGATATGATGTAGGGCGAAATGACAGTAGTTTGTTGGATTATGTATTGGTAGATAAAAGACTGTTGAGTAGACTTCAGGATGTACATGTTTATAGAGGGGCCACAGATATATCAGATCACTTTCTAGTTGTAGCTACACTGAGAGTAAAAGGTAGATGGGATACAAGGAGAATAGAAGCGTCAGGGAAGAGAGAGGTGAAGGTTTATAAACTAAAAGAGGAGGCAGTTAGGGTAAGATATAAACAGCTATTGGAGGATAGATGGGCTAATGAGAGCATAGGCAATGGGGTCGAAGAGGAATGGGGTAGGTTTAAAAATGTAGTGTTAGAGTGTTCAGCAGAAGTTTGTGGTTACAGGAAAGTGGGTGCAGGAGGGAAGAGGAGCGATTGGTGGAATGATGATGTAAAGAGAGTAGTAAGGGAGAAAAAGTTAGCATATGAGAAGTTTTTACAAAGTAGAAGTGATGCAAGGAGGGAAGAGTATATGGAGAAAAAGAGAGAGGTTAAGAAAGTGGTGAAGCAATGTAAAAAGAGCGCAAATGAGAGAGTGGGTGAGATGTTATCAACAAATTTTGTTGAAAATAAGAAAAAGTTTTGGAGTGAGATTAACAAGTTAAGGAAGCCTAGAGAACAAATGGATTTGTCAGTTAAAAATAGGAGAGGAGAGTTATTAAATGGAGAGTTAGAGGTATTGGGAAGATGGAGGGAATATTTTGAGGAATTGTTAAATGTTGATGAAGATAGGGAAGCTGTGATTTCGTGTATAGGGCAAGGAGGAATAACATCTTGTAGGAGTGAGGAAGAGCCAGTTGTGAGTGTGGGGGAAGTTCGTGAGGCAGTAGGTAAAATGAAAGGGGGTAAGGCAGCCGGGATTGATGGGATAAAGATAGAAATGTTAAAAGCAGGTGGGGATATAGTTTTGGAGTGGTTGGTGCAATTATTTAATAAATGTATGGAAGAGGGTAAGGTACCTAGGGATTGGCAGAGAGCATGCATAGTTCCTTTGTATAAAGGCAAAGGGGATAAAAGAGAGTGCAAAAATTATAGGGGGATAAGTCTGCTGAGTATACCTGGTAAAGTGTATGGTAGTTATTATTGAAAGAATTAAGAGTAAGACGGAGAATAGGATAGCAGATGAACAAGGAGGCTTTAGGAAAGGTAGGG
Source organism: Cherax quadricarinatus (assembly GCF_038502225.1). NCBI lineage: Eukaryota > Metazoa > Arthropoda > Malacostraca > Decapoda > Parastacidae > Cherax > Cherax quadricarinatus. The sequence goes on from NC_091307.1 coordinate 10,862,376, forward strand.
GGTGTGTGGACCAGGTGTTTACAGTGAAACATATAAGTGAACAGTATTTAGATAAGGCTAAAGAGGTCTTTGTGGCATTTATGGATTTGGAAAAGGCGTATGACAGGGTGGATAGGGGGGCAATGTGGCAGATGTTGCAAGTGTATGGTGTAGGAGGTAGGTTACTGAAAGCAGTGAAGAGTTTTTACGAGGATAGTGAGGCTCAAGTTAGAGTATGTAGAAAAGAGGGAAATTTTTTCCCAGTAAAAGTAGGCCTTAGACAAGGATGTGTGATGTCACCGGGGTTGTTTAATATATTTATAGATGGGGTTGTAAGAGAAGTAAATGCGAGGGTCTTGGCAAGAGGCGTGGAGTTAAAAGATAAAGAATCACACACAAAGTGGGAGTTGTCACAGCTGCTCTTTGCTGATGACACTGTGCTCTTGGGAGATTCTGAAGAGAAGCTGCAGAGATTGGTGGATGAATTTGGTAGGGTGTGCAAAAGAAGAAAATTAAAGGTGAATACAGGAAAGAGTAAGGTTATGAGGATAACAAAAAGATTAGGTGATGAAAGATTGAATATCAGATTGGAGGGAGAGAGTATGGAGGAGGTGAACGTATTCAGATATTTGGGAGTGGACGTGTCAGCGGATGGGTCTATGAAAGATGAGGTGAATCATAGAATTGATGAGGGAAAAAGAGTGAGTGGTGCACTTAGGAGTCTGTGGAGACAAAGAACTTTGTCCTTGGAGGCAAAGAGGGGAATGTATGAGAGTATAGTTTTACCAACGCTCTTATATGGGTGTGAAGCATGGGTGATGAATGTTGCAGCGAGGAGAAGGCTGGAGGCAGTGGAGATGTCATGTCTGAGGGCAATGTGTGGTGTGAATATAATGCAGAGAATTCGTAGTTTGGAAGTTAGGAGGAGGTGCGGGATTACCAAAACTGTTGTCCAGAGGGCTGAGGAAGGGTTGTTGAGGTGGTTCGGACATGTAGAGAGAATGGAGCGAAACAGAATAACTTCAAGAGTGTATCAGTCTGTAGTGGAAGGAAGGCGGGGTAGGGGTCGGCCTAGGAAGGGTTGGAGGGAGGGGGTAAAGGAGGTTTTGTGTGCGAGGGGCTTGGACTTCCAGCAGGCATGCGTGAGCGTGTTTGATAGGAGTGAATGGAGACAAATGGTTTTTAATACTTGACGTGCTGTTGGAGTGTGAGCAAAGTAACATTTATGAAGGGATTCAGGGAAACCGGCAGGCCGGACTTGAGTCCTGGAGATGGGAAGTACAGTGCCTGCACTCTGAAGGAGGGGTGTTAATGTTGCAGTTTAAAAACTGTAGTGTAAAGCACCCTTCTGGCAAGACAGTGATGGAGTGAATGATGGTGAAAGTTTTTCTTTTTCGGGCCACCCTGCCTTGGTGGGAATCGGCCAGTGTGATAATAAAAAATAATATATATATATATATATATATATATATATATATATATATATATATATATATATATATATATATATATATATATATATGGTAGGTATTGGGTTGGTAAACAGCAACCACCCAGGGAGGTACTACCGTACTGTCAAGTGAGTGTAAAACGGAAGCATGTAATTGTTTTACATGATGGTAGGATTGCTGGTGTCTTTTTTCTGTCTCATAAACATGCAAGAGTTCAGGTACGTCTTTCTACTTCTACTTACACTTAGGTCATACTACACTTGTATGTACAAGCATATATATATATACACACTCCTCTGGGTTTTCTTCTATTTTCTTACTAGTTCTAGTTCTTGTTCTTGTTTATTTCCTCTTATCTCCTCTCCTTTTGATTTTTATCATAACTTTTCTTCAAACTGTGTACTGAAACTGCCCCCATTACGTCCTCACCCCAACTAGTTCAATGTGCAATCACCTTGACACTAAAAAAAAATAATTCCAATCAATCTTTTTTCTCAAATATGTCTTCAGCTTTAGCCTGTGTCCATTTGCACTTGCTCTTTGTAATTTAAATACTAACGCATTCCAAACCATATCACGGGCGGGGATAGAACCCGCTTCCTGTCAACTCTGTGACTAAGAAATATGTCCTAAGATCCCTGTGAGTCATCTGAGTCTTCAACTTCCAATTGTGACCCTTTGTTGCTGTGTCCCATCTCTGGAACATCCTGTCTCTGTCCACTTTGTCAATTCTTCTCAGTATTTTATATGTCATTATCATATCCCCCCTATCTCCCCTGTCCTACAGTGTCGTCAGGTCGATTTCCCTTAATCTCTCCTCGTAGGACATACCTCTTAGATCCGGGATCAGACTTGTTGTGTTTGTGTGTATGTATTTGTGTGTATGTGTTTGTGTGTGTATATGTGTGTATATAGTCACCTAATTGTGATTGTGTGTGTGTGTGTGTGTGTGTGTGTGTGTGTGTGTGTGTGTGTGTGTGTGTGTGTGTGTGTGTGTGTGTGTGTGTGTTTGTGTGTGTGTATGTGTGTGTGTGTGTGTGTGTGTGTGTGTGTGTGTGTGTGTGTGTGTGTGTGTGTGTGTGTGTGTGTGTGTGTGTGTGTGTGTGTGTGTGTGTGTAAAACAGTCAAATACTGCGACTATAAGAAGATTATGTCAGGACATAAAGCTAAGCTGGATATGAATTATAGTTCTGGCAAATGCTGTTTAATGATAACATGATGAGCAAACACAAATTGGCGTTGTCTCCACGTCACTGTTGCACTCAGCGTATACGTGCAGTGCGGGGGATGTGGCAAGTGTGGGCTCCCACCACCTGTATTGTTCCAACTATGAATCCGAAGAATGGAGGGAAATATGATAAAACTATAGATATATAGAGAATAAAATAAATAGACAAAGAAGATAAGGAGGATACATGTTTACAGATGGAGAGAGAGAGAGAGAGAGAGAGAGAGAGAGAGAGAGAGAGAGAGAGAGAGAGAGAGAGAGAGAGACCTAGTAAGGAATTTTAGCACGGAACACCTGCAAGTTAAACGTTTTTATAACATGCTCCCAACAACATCCATCCCTAGATACCACAATGTTCACTAGCTACAAGGACGTCTCAACGCAACTGAACCTTCATTCTACTCACATAGAAGGGAACCGCGACGACAAACTCCCGGTTTTCAAGGTCCTTGCTTTTAAACCAGGAGTGTGGAGCACATTTGCGCTTTGTCAGCCCACACCCACACTCCTCTAAAGTTAGCTGGCACTTTCTTGTTTACCTATTCCTTTACTGGTGTAGATCTTAGGCTCCATATGAGAGCCTGAGATCTCAACCCGGGATCTCCTGCAAAGATTGTTGTGTCACCTCGCTTAATTAACCTGCCATACCGGTGTCAGTGAACCAGCCTGTAATAAACCTTGGTAACTGATACTGACAAGTAGTTTAAAAAGACACATGAACAAAAACTAGGATACATTTATTAGCAAACATGTGGGCCGTCGGACCTTGATCACTTCCTCGGAGACAGTGTTCACAGTACCCCAGCAAGTTACTAACCCTCCTGCAAGGCTGACCTCCCTAATGGCGTAAAGCAATTTTTTGGCCGTGCCCCTAGGCTATCAGAAAGTGCAACTATCATAATTTGGAGATAAAACACAGTGGATGAATAGCCAGAGAGTGAATGAACAGTGATGATAAATGATTAATAATAAATAAACAACTTTATTCTACGAAGTACAATTTACAAGTGATTCAGGAATGGTTAACATTACTGACATACTTTACAGAAATTCTCTGGTTATGCACAACATTTCAGGCAGCCTTAAAATGAATTTATAACTACAGAATGAATAATTAATTATCATGAATGATAAAGCTTGCAACCTTTGACATTGACACTAACACTTTGCTTTATGATTATAACATTCTTAGATTTTTTCGTAAAACAATTTGTTATAACGTTTATAGCGGTTATTCCAAGTGACGATCAAATATAAATGCAAATATTAATGTATATTTTAGTATTACTGCAGAGAACATGCAATACTATGCTTAAAATTTTCTTTGTTCGATTATTTATTTATTTTTCAATTTTATTTTTGCTTCTAAGGGCCTAATACATAAGAACATAAGAAAAAAGGAGCACTGCATCATGCCTACTGACCCATGTTAGACAGGTCTAACTCACATCCACCTACACCCACTCATGTGCTTGTCTAACCTATTTGTAAAGCTACACAAGGTTTGAGCTTCAATGACGCTACTCGGGAGTTTGTTCCACTCACGTACAACTCTATTACCAAACAAATGCTTTCCTATATCTTTCCTAAATCTAAATTTTTCCAACTTGAACCCATTGCTGCGAGTCCTGTCTTGGTTAGATATTTTTAGCATGTTATTTACACAGCATTAGTAGTGACTTGAAAACAGATACAAGTTACAGACTGCAGTTACAAGTAACCGAAGAAGAAAAAGAGAAACAAAGAACAAAACATGAAATCTGTAGTGGACAGGATTATTATTATTTTGTTCTTGGGGAAGTGCTAACTCCATAAGAATCATAAAGCACCTAAGGAGAGAGAGGTAATCAGGTTTGATGGAAGGGAGAACGATTCCAATTCCTTGGATCAAGAATAATTGAAGGGTGGAAGACGTAAACAGTAACATGAAACTCAAAAGAGTGAAAAAGTAATTAAAACAAATAGGAACGTAAGTCAGTGAAGGAAATATTTAAAATAGGTTAAGAAAGCAGACTAAGGAAGCGAGAGGGAAGCCTCAGGAGCTACATCACAGCTAAAACACGAAGGAAGAAAGAATAAAATAATATACGTCAACAACAGAAAGACCAGAGAAAAATAAGTAAAGAGACCAGAAAGGATGAGAGTTAAGGGCCGGCCACAGCATGAGGTACCATCACTGTCTCTTCTCTCACTTCAAGACACCACCTGAAATAAAGTAATAACACACTTTGTCAAATACCTATATATCTGTCACGTCAGATCACGCAGTGTGTGGTCTGATAACCTCATCAATTAACTTTATTTATTTAGCCAGTTACTGGAGGGTAATCTCATTAGCGGTGATGTGTGGGGAGGTAACTTGATTGAGGCGGTCACCATCCAAGGTGATAGAGACGTCAAGAAGGACGGTGGTGTCAACAGCAACTTCAGAAAAAAGACCTGTTACATTTATGAGGTTTCATCTTCAAGATTATTACGTCTCGAGTTTCATATCAATGCTTGGGGACTCTCTCTCACACTGTACCAACCTTATAAACTGATATTAATTACCTTTATATAGCCTTAATTTTTAAAAGGGTGGAAGACCTCGGTCAGATGACCAAAAGCTCCAGCAGCGAATCATCTTTAGGACTAAGACCCGCGTCAGGAAACACTTGTCCTGTTTCCTGACGAATCTTACCTAACTTTATAAACTGAAGATAATGTCCACCTTCTCCCTCATTCATTTGCACACTCATCCAGAGTCTTCTCCGTACATTCCACATCCAAAGACTGTTTTTACAGTAATTATCTCCCTTGCCTCCTCCCTTCTGTTTCGTAACGTCTCTCTTTGTCTGCCTCTGCCTCTCTCTCTGTCTGCCTCTCTCTCTCTCTCTCTCTCTCTCTCTCTCTCTCTCTCTCTCTTTCCCTTTACCGTCTAGCTTCAGATAATTTATCTTGTGCTGTGTCAACCTAATGTTCCAGAAAAATGCCCCGAAAAGTCGAATTAGGGAAGGCGCAGTGACCTAAGTTACAAGTGACCATCAGCTGCAGCAAGTGTCTCCAGTTGCAACGATTTCAGCTGCAGTAATAAC
>NC_091307.1:10873107-10888107 GCF_038502225.1 Cherax quadricarinatus
GAGAGACTCTGCCACATCATAATCCATGCTATTTTTTCACTGATGTTACTGCTCTCCTGACACTACAGTCTCCTCTTTCACACCATCTTCTTCATCACACAAGAAAGGATGAGAGTAACACAGCTTTATACTTCAGCCTCTCCTGTCTGTCTTCTTAAATCTTGGGACTACAATAGACAGCTTCCACGTGTCTAGTGGTTGTCTCGTTTTAAGTTATTTATTGAAACTTTTCTACATGGATCATCCCATATCATAATATCCACTGACATATACTGTCAGATCTCACTCTTGTCTACGTCCTTTAGTATCTTTATCAGTTCCGTCTTTGTCTTATGTCCTGTCCTGTGTTATCAGCAATTATTATTTCTTTCCTATCTATGATTATTTCCAGAAATGTTGTGTACAGTTGTGTAAATATTACTGTGTCGTCTACTGGGAGTATGACTCCTTCCTTCTTTAAGTAATATTACTTGGTCTTCTACCGTCAAACAGAATGAGTGAGTGTGTGTGTGTGTATGTGTGTGTGTGTGTGTGTGTGTGTGTGTGTGTGTGTGTGTGTGTGTGTGTGTGTGTGTGTGTGTGTGTGTGTGTGTGTGTGTGTGTGTGTGCGTGAGTGTGTGTGTGCACTCACTCACCTAATTGTGGTTGCAGGTGTCGAGACTCAGCTCCTGGCCCCGCCTCTTCACCGACCGCTACTAGGTCCTCTCTCCCCCTGCTCCATGAGCTTATCATACCTCGTCTTAAAACTATGTATAGTTCCTGCCTCCACTACATCGCTTGCCAGACTATTCCACTTCCTAACTACTCTATGACTGAAGAAATACTTCCTAACATTCCTTTGACTTATCTGAGTCTTCAGATTCCAATTGTGACCCCTTGTTCCTGTGTCCCATCTCTGGAACATCCTGTCTCTGTCCACCTTGTCTATTCCACGCAATATTTTGTATGTCGTTATCATGTCTTCCCTGACCCTCCTGTCCTCCAGTGTTGTCAGACCGATTTCCCTTAACCTTTCTTCATAAGACATTCCCCTTAGCTCTGGAACTAGCCTTGTTGCAAACCTTTGCACTTTCTCTAATTTATTGACGTGTTTGATCAGGTGTGGGTTCCAAACTGGTGTTGCGTACTCCAGTATGGGCCTGACGTACACAGTGTATAAAGTCTTGAACGATTCCTTACTGAGGTACCGGAACGCTATTCTCAGGTTTGCCAAGCGCCCATATGCCGCAGCAGTTATCTGGTTAATGTGTGCTTCTGGCGATGTACTCGGTATTATACTCACTCCTAGATCTTTCTCCTTGAGTGAGGTTTGCAGCCTTTGGCCTCCTAGCCTATACTCTGTCTGCGGTCTTCTTTGCCCTTCCCCGATCTTCATGACTTTGCATTTGGCGGGGTTAAATTCTAGGAGCCAGTTTCTGGACCACACATCCAGTGTGTGTGTGTGTGTGTGTGTGTGTGTGTGTGTGTGTGTGTGTGTGCAATTTGGAGGAGCTGGGTCAATGAAAGGTCATCAAGCCGCCATCAAGATGCGAATTCCGTCCCTCAGGTGAAGCTTCCTTCCTCCCTACTCTGCTCCTCCATGCCTTAATTCCTCTCATCCTTCATCCCTTCTTCCCTCTACCTTAATTCTTCTCATCCTTCATCCCTGATTCCCTCTACCTTAATTGCTCTCATCCTTCATCCCTTCTTCCCTCTACCTTAATTCCTCTCATCCTTCATCCCTTCTTCCCTCTACCTTAATTCCTCTCATCCTTCATCCCTTCTTCCCTCTACCTTAATTGCTCTCATCCTCTCTCCCCTGACCTTCCTTTCTTGGTTCTTTTATTACCCTCGCGCATCCTAACTCTCTCATCCCCTTCACAGCTTCTGTTCTCCTGATCTGACTGTTCCAGCTTCTGCTCCCTTGATCCCACCGTCCCAGCTTCTGCTCTCTTGATCCCCCCCTTTCCAGATTCTGCTCCCTTGATCCCACTGCTTTAGTCCTTCTTCCTTCTCTGATTTCCCTGCTCTAGCCCTTCGCCCTTGTTTTTGCCACTTCCCTAACGCCTTCACCGCCTCCTCTTGCTCCTCCTGCTGCTCCTCCTCCTTCTTGTCTTGCGCATCTATCACCTCTAGCGCCGGCAGTAGTAAATCACTTGTGGTAGGTGAGCTAGCTACTGTTGGCAATGTTTATAATCACTGAGTCATATCAACCTGCAAATGTTATCCTCTAATGTAGCGAAAATAACGACTTTTCTTAATTATTATTATTATTGTTATTATTATTATTATTATTATTATTATTATTATTATTATTATTATTATTATTATTATTAGTAGTAGTAGTAGTAGTAGTAGTAGTAGTAGTAGTAGTAGTAGTAGTAATAGTGGTGGTGGTGGTGGTGGTGGTAGTGGTAGTATATTAATGGTATACAATACCCAGAAGTAGAAGAATAAGACACATGTGGTTTTATCAATCCAGTACAGAGAATAAACGGAGGAAGAGGTGCAGAGGAACTGGACAATTAACTAACTTCTCTTCAGTTGTTGCTGTCATAATAAAATACACTGTTTATTTAATAAAAACCCGCAATTAGCCGAGGAACCCTGTGAAAACGTTAGGGTCCGTCTTGAACAATTGTCAGGTCACAGCAATTGCACAGGACGGACTGAAATGTCGTCCTAAGGTTCCTCTCCTAAATGAGGGTTGAAGGTAAATTATTCCAAACACAGTAACGCAATGCTTAATTCCTTATACGTTGTTTATGCACAAGCATTAATTAACTAGAGAGACGAAAGACTCAACGCCAGGGAAGAAGAAACCCAGGGACGCAGGATCTTGGAATCATCACTCGTCTGCATCCCCAACAATTTCAACCAGTACAAAGGCGTTTACAACACAGCTTTATGCTGTGAGAGCTTTTCATACATAAAGTGATGATATGAATCATTATCAGCATACTAAATGTATACAGTGCCGACAAATTGATGAATAAGACACTTGTGCGGCACTTGCGCACCATTACTGACGACACTAAAAGATACTTATATGTGCCACTTATGTCTTATTCCTAAATCCCTGATATTATACGCGGCTTTGAGGTATGTTTGTTCATATGTTCAACTCTTTATCTCTTCAGTAATGTTGATGCAAGGGGAGATTATTGTGTTGTTGATGTGCAGCAGTGACCTGCGAGGTCACTCACTGCTTTGATCTGGTAGGCCCCTCAACACTTTGATTTGACAGGTAACTCAACACTTTGACCTTGGAGGCCTCTCAACTCTTTGACCTTGGAGGTAACTCACTGCTTTGATCTGGTACATCACTAAACACTTTGACTGGCAGGTCATTCAACACTAAATGCTTTAACCTGTAAAGCCACTTAATGTTCTGACACCAACACTTGCCAGTAACCCTCTGAAACACCTGTCAACAACCTTCCCAAACACCTGTCAACGACTCTGTCAAAAAAAACTCAAATAACAACCCCCCCCCCCGCACCTCCTGGCACTTGTCACTTGAGAGGGCCATCGCTCAGTGCCCCCTAAACGACTCCCTGCTGACCCCCGAGGTTCTACGAGGTTAAATCAAATTTGGGCTGCGGCTTCCACTTGCGTTACTCTCCTCTAAGGGGCAATTTATCCCCAGGATAGCTCGTTTGCCGCTTACACCCGGAGTTATCTGCCCTCTGGACACGCGACACCAAGTCTTCTAGTATCAGGGTCATCCACTAATAACCCATGCAGGTTTAGCGCTTGTTCTGCGTGGCATAATAATAATGCTTTTATGCGATCAGTTTGCGTCTGTCTAGACTCGTTTTAACATGCAAACGGAGTACAGTGCCTTGTGTCTGTCTTGAAAGTTTAACATACAGAGTACGAAGTGTCTTGCGTCTGTCTTGAAAGTTTTTAACATAAAGAGTGCAGGGTGTCCTGAATCTATTTTGAAAATTTAACAGAGCACAGAGCGTTTTGTGTTTGTCCTGAAAAGTTAGCATACGTACAGAATACAGCGCATCTAGTGTCTATCTTGAAATATTAACATACAGAGTAAAGAGAGTCTTGCGTTTGTCCTGAAAGTTTACATACAGAGTACACAGAAAGTTTACATACAGAGTACACAGAAAGTTTACATACAGAGTACACAGAAAGTTTACATACAGAGTACACAGAAAGTTTACATACAGAGTACACAGAAAGTTTACATACAGAGTACACAGAAAGTTTACATACAGAGTACACAGAAAGTTTACATACAGAGTACACAGAAAGTTTACATACAGAGTACACAGAAAGTTTACATACAGAGTACACAGAAAGTTTACATACAGAGTACACAGAAAGTTTACACAGAGTACACAGAAAGTTTACATACAGAGTACATAGAAAGTTTACATACAGAATACACAAAAAGTTTACATACAGAGTACACAGAAAGTTTACATACACAGCACAGAGAATCTTGCGTCTGTTCTGAAAGTTTACAAACACAAGCAGACGGAATACATAGCGTCAACAAATTGTAACTGGCCCCTGTCTTGAGCACTTTTTTTTTGTATGTCGGGTTCCCTCTATCAAAAATCTTGACGTAATTCAGAGAAAACCTGTTTACGTCATCAGTACACATAGTGTTGCGCGAGCAGAATACCTCTGTATTTATTCAGTATATACAAGATATGCTACATTAATGTCGTCATTATTGCTAGCAGTAAGCAAGGTAACCAGAACCATCTAGTGACAGTATAAAACAACAATCAATCATTTGGAGACTGTTAGGAGTCGCGCGGTATTATGACTTCTCATGTCATAATACCGTCATAATAATGACGGTAACTGAGTGTTGAGGGTTGCGAGTGTATGGACAGACAGTAACAGAGTTTGCCAGTGAACAAAATTTTTGAAAAATTTTAGTAACCTGGTGAAGTTGATATTGATGGATAACTTGTTGGATGATATAACTACAACAGTCTGTACATATCTGGAGGATTAAAACCTGGAGGCTGTTTAAACAGAGAAGTTGACTGACACATTTTAAGACAGCAAGTATAAATCAACAATTACATCCATCCTGACCAAAGAAAGAACAAATCAAGGACACTAAAGTTGCCAAAGGAGTAACTTTTCTAACTAAACAAAGGCCACCAATAATGGAAGAGATGGAAAAGTTATTATTATTGTGGATTAAGGAAAAAGAATTATTGTTAACTAGGAATTCGGAGAGAGAATGAATATTTTTCTTACGACCAAACTCAAGAAGAGACAAATATTATTAAAGAATCTTTTTTCAGATGTTTCTGATGTCGGGTAAACTACAAATGTTACATGGGGAACAAACAGAAATAATGAACAAAACTCACAAGGATAGGTAGCTGATCCTTTCACAGGTAAATACAAAATAGGTCAGTTGGTAACAATGGAATACAGAGTTTTATGAACACTAATAGGCTTTCCAGTGTTTTAGGATCAAGTTACAGAGTGCAAGGCGCCTTCAGCAGTCAGATGTTCATTAATTCATAAGCATCTCATTGCAATAGTCTTTTTCAATAAAAATGTTCTGACATTAAAAATAAATCTAAATGTCGAGATTGGAACAATTCCTAACTGACCCCCTTAATTGTAAATGAAAACAAGACGATGTTTGGGAGCGTTTTGGACCACTGTTGAGTCGCAAGTGAGAAACAAAACGGGAGGCCAGAAATAAAATGACCTGACTACTGGTTTTGTTTCCCACTCGCCTCTTGATAACTTAAATTTTGTTACATTAGAAATTAATTTTTCCATTGTGGCTAAAGTACTCAGTTAGCCGTGGCCTTCTTGATTTTTGAGAGTCGCAGGACCTCGGGTCTAGCTCATCACGACTCCAATATTGTTGTGCTCTTATGCAAATTTTTAATATATTTGTTCAAAGACTTTTAATAGATTTTTCCTTCCCAATAAAACATGGGGACGAACGTGACAGTATTAATTGTTGTAACCGCTAAAGTTCAAAGTGAAAATATTCTCTCAAACTCTGACCCCAGTGAGGTTGTCAGTTTTATCCCCAGTACGTCTTACACAAATTTTTATTTTTATGATATTGTGACATTATGATGTGAAGAAAAGATACAGGTTTCAGATAGTTTTATTGGTACAACGCTTTACTCCGTGTAGCGCTTTATTAATAAATAAACCTTCATTTTGCACTGACACGGAAATATTCTGCAACATGTCTTTTCTGCACCACTGTCTACAGTAAGTAATTTTCATTCAATCTATGAAATTCTCATTTCATATATCAGAGTGATCCATGTTCTTTATTGTATCCATGATGTCTTGCATTCTTATGTTTACTGCTAATTTACTGGTCAGGGTAAAAACCGTGATGTAGATGTTTGTCAAAATATGATACATTCAGTATCACTGAATGTATCATATCTGCTGACACTGGCAAGTCACAACACCATTGGCTGACCCCTGCTGAACTCTATGGTCTGAGTGTTTGACAGTGAACATCTAGTTTCACCTCATGCTTACCTCATCAAAAAGCAGAGAATTAAGTATATGAGAGAGTAAATTTTCTGTAAAAGTTGTAATTGGTATTAAAAGAAGAGTCCGGAAAAATGAAGACTCTTTACAGGTGGAAGAGTAAGCTGCAGTAATAACACGAGGGACGCAGCTCACCAGGACGTGAAGGTAGGCAAAGGATGTTTAAACACAACGATATATATTACTGACTTCAAAAGGAATACTCTTTACAGCAGCAGTTGTAAGAGCCGTCAAGAGCCACCTCGTTACCTTATAAATGAACTTGTATTGGGAAACATAAACACACACACACACACACACACACACACACACACACACACACACACACACACACACACACACACACACACACACACACACACACAGCTCAGTGCTTACCCTGATTATTTTTTATAAAAGTTTTACACTACAGAGGAAGTGAGTAGTCATAACACGTACATAAACTCTACTGACAAGTTCACACACGTTTCACTATCTCATCAGTATTTTATCTTGTCACGAGTATCACGTTTATACTTCTTATGTTGACTTGCTAAGTATACGATAATGCATCCAACAACATTTTTTTATTCACATTTTCTTAAATACTCAAACACGAAAAAATCTTTATAATTATAAATAAATAAATAAATAATTTATTAACGCCTTTTAATTAAAAAACTTGCATAAATGTGATGAATTAAATAAATAGTTGTTGGATGCATTATACTATCCTTTACAATGAAAATTAAGAATCATCACATGTATAAATGACAATGGTGATTAGGTAGTGAAACATGGGTAGCATTGTCCGCAGAGTGTAAACGATTATTTTTCTCTGCTTGTCCTGTCCTGTCCAGCCTACCCAGGGACTAGTAAGGCGAGGACAGAGCTTCGCTACCATTAAGAACAACAATATACCTGCAGTTATTTCTAAGCTAAGTATTCCGAAACGCAGTCAAAATTTCCGGAGCATTTAAAATCTGGTAATAACAGATGCAATTGTAATTCAGCTAGTCGTTTGTTAATACCCTTTCTTCTAATGAATACGTCCTTCTCAAAGCTTGTGCGTACATATATACATACCAGCCCGTCTTCCTAATCAACGTTAGTATATCACTTTAACTAAGACCTGCTACACTGGAAAAAAAAAGCTTGTTTACGTGAGTGCTTTATTTTGCCATGGCTGGATTTCAATGTTCTGTTCGTTCGTCCTTTAAAGTCACACAAACACACACACACATACACAAATACACATACACATACACACACATACACACACATACACACACACACACACACACACACACACACACACACACACACACACACACACACACACACACACACACACACACACACATACACACACACACACACACAACACACACACACACACACAATCGACACACACACACACATATTAACATACCAATACGTGCATACAAGTTGGTGTATAAGATAAGGTATTAATGTAGATACAGGAATACCTAAGACTAGAAGGCAGAGTAATGGTAATAAGAGGGATAGAGGAGTGAGCAGGGATGATGACTAGTGGAGTTTCCAATTATCAGTGATTACATCCCTGCTATTCCTAATATACATAAATGATCTGCTAGTTGAAATCTGACTGCCTGCCATTTCCCAAGGCGCTATATGAACCCAACACCCTTACTGATCTCTCCATGAAATAAAAATAATTGAATGTTGTGCAGGCGTTTGCGGACGATGTAAAACTAGTGAGAAAAATAATATCCATATAGGCCAGGGATATGTGCCAAGATCACTTAAACAAGTTACAAACGTGGTGAAGATAAATTACCAGAATATAAATTTGAAAAGCCTAATGCAATTACTATAGGGGAAGGAAAAAGAAGATCAGAACTGAATAGAATCAGGAAGGATATGAAGCTCAACCAACGTACAAGAAGTAAGATGAGGAAGTAAGCAGCTTCCTCAGCATATATCAACTATATAACTTAAGATACATATGTGGAACTAGCTAACCTAATAATTACCTTGAGAAACGTAAACAAAGATTAATTTAGTACATTATACACAATGTACATAAAGTTGATCATTGCGCCAGCAATGAGCCCACACCCGATCAAGCATATAACATACTTAAACAAGAAAACATCAAAAGCTTCGAAACTAGAGTGGCAGCTCAAATAAGGGGAATGGAATACAAGAAGATATTTTAGCACATTTTTACAACGCTAGAATAGAGCAACACTAGGAAAGACAGTAATGAAGAAACGAAATACTCAAGAAATTACATGAAGTTAATAGACAATTTGACAAGAAATCTGAGAATGCAGAACGAATTAGAAGATGAGTGGAGGAAAACACCATGAGTGAGCTCTGGAGTATAGGAATGAATCACATTCACCGAAAGAACTAAGAAGACGAGTCCAAGAGCAGTGACTTTATCACTGTAAACAAAAGTAGGTAAGTGTACACAGGAACATACAAACAGCTGAGGTTATTCCCCAATGCACACACACACACTACAACACAATACACACACACCACAACAGAAAATAAACACATACATTAGGGCTGTGCATAGTGTGTGAGACATGGCTGAGGGCTCGAGGGAGGAAAGCAGGAACACTGAGCCAACATCACTCACACACACACATACACACCTTAGAGATGAACGTCGTGTGACATATAGTTGAGGGATCTGAGGAAGGTTGCAAGAACATCAAGCCAACATATACATGAACACATCTCCACACTAGTATCGTGTCCACCGAGGCCAGACGTGGCGTCTAAAGAAACAAACTCGTATGCAGATTTTTCCAACATTTTTCTTGTATCTGGAAACCAGGTAAAAGCCAGTAGTGTTTATTCCAGTCATGGAAATATTTTGTCTCAACGACGTTAAGATGGACGCATTCCTGCTTAGACAGTGTGTGTGTGTGTGTGTGTGTGTGTGTGTGTGTGTGTGTGTGTGTGTGTGTGTGTGTGTGTGTGTGTGTGTGTGTGTGTGTGTGTGTGTGTGTGTGTGTGTGTGTGTGTGTGTGTGTGTGTGTGTGTGTGTGTGTGTGTGTGTGTGTGTGTGTGTGTGTGTGTGTGTGTGTGTGTGTGTGTGTGTGTTTGTACTCACCTACTTGTGGTTGCCGGAGTCGATCCTCAGTTCCTGTGTTTTCTCTCTCTCTCTCTCTCTCTCTCTCTCTCTCTCTCTCTCTCTCTCTCTCTCTCTCTCTCTCTCTCTCTCTCTCTCTCTCTCTCTCTCTCTCTCTCTCTCTCTCTCTCTCTCTTGTCTTCAATAGCCCTATTATACTTATTCTGAAAGCTATGTATGGATCCTGCCTCCACTACTTCACTCTCCAGGTAGATCCACTTCTTCACCCCTTTGAGGCTGAAGAAATATTTCGAAGCATCCCTGTGGCACACTTGTGTTATTGTGTGTGTATTTTTACCTTCTTCTTACATCACACTTTTATTCTAAGCCACGCAAGCTACGATATTTTTTACCTTTTCTTCTCTGTATGCAAGTCTTCATTCGTTTTACCAAGACCACTTCATGTAGCTATCGTTCTCTCGGATACACCTTACTTCACACCTTTACACCTTCCCCTTTCAAATCTCCCATGTTTAAACATATTTTCTCACTCTTAAGACATCTAGCTTCCATTCCTTGATAACATTAACGGTCAGTTCAGTATTAATATCCATACTTCATCCACGCACATTCCAACAATCCACTTTCAAAATTTCTATCTCAAAAAAAAATAAAGATCCATCGACCCAACATTAAACTACCCACCACATGAGCCATCACCCCAACCACCATTATCCTCCCTCACAACCGTCAACTACCACCAAAACCATCACCCCACTACTACAATCATTGAACCAGCAACCATTACCCACCACCACCACAACCATCGCCCTAAGAACCATCCACCGCCACCATAACCATCACCAACCGCCGTCACTAACATTCCACTTAAAGGGAATGTTGCACATCGTGTCCATAAAGTAGTGACAGGCACTTGAGCTGTCCGAGAATGTAATAAAATGATAATGTTTGGAAGCGGCGACGTAGAGGCTAGCTTTAACCCTGGCAGTGTGCGTGTACAGTGAGCCTTCCAGGCCTGATTCTTTCACACTTTTCGTAGTGAAGAAAGCTACAAGACTGCTTCACACCTCTTACACTGAACCAAGCTGCAACACTGCTTCACACCTCTTACATTGAACCAAGCTACAAGACTGCTTCACACCTGTTACACTGAACCAAGCTACAAGACTGTTTCACACCTGTTACACTGAACCAAGCTGCAACACTGCTTCACACCTCTTACACTGAACCAAGCTACAAGACTGCTTCACACCTGTTACACTGAACCAAGCTACAAGACTGCTTCACACCTGTTACACTGAACCAAGCTACAACACTGCTTCACACCTGTTACACTGAACCAAGCTACAACACTGCTTCACACCTGTTACACTGAACCAAGCTACAACACTGCTTCACATCTCATACACTGAACCAAGCTACAACACTGCTTCACATCTCATACACTGAACCAAGCTACAACACTGCTTCACATCTCATACACTGAACCAAGCTACAACACTGCTTCACATCTCATACACTGAACCAAGCTACAACACTGCTTCACATCTCATACACTGAACCAAGCTACAACACTGCTTCACACCTGTTACACTGAACCAAGCTACAACACTGCTTCACACCTGTTACACTGAACCAAGCTACAACACTGCTTCACACCTGTTACAATGAACCAAGCTACAACACTGCTTCACACCTGCTACACTGAACCAAGCTACAACACTGCTTCACATCTCATACACTGAACCAAGCTACAACACTGCTTCACATCTCATATACTGAACCAAGCTACAACACTGCTTCACATCTCATACACTGAACCAAGCTACAAGACTGCTTCACATCTCATATACTGAACCAAGCTACAACACTGCTTCACATCTCATACACTGAACCAAGCTACAACACTGCTTCACACCTGCTACACTGAACCAAGCTACAACACTGCTTCACATCTCATACACTGAACCAAGCTACAACACTGCTTCACATCTCATACACTGAACCAAGCTACAACACTGCTTCACACCTGTTACACTGAGGTATAACTGCTTGATAACTCCTACACTTAACTAATGTACAATGTCACTTGAAACTTCCAGTTAGCACACTGTACATGTATCTCAAACACAATACTTTACATACAGAGTGGCGGAACAATGAAATAAAGTATAACAGAATGTAATAAGTGCTACGAGTACTGAACAATGTAAATTGAAGAACAATTATATGATGAAATAATTAGTGACGACGTAACACTGTGAAGACATTGTCTGCTCCTGTAGCTATAAATAGGTGATTACATAATGGTTTATGCAAATCTCGAAGTTTGAATGCCAAAAATATGATCCTAGAGGGTTAAAAGCCCCTGACTAGTAACCCTAAATATCCGTTTACTGCCAATTATGTCAAGATGCTGTGAAGGCATGACTGTGGACTCGATCCTGCGTCCGCTAAATGACAAAAAAGAAGCTTACATTACTGGCAGCAACTCTCTGTATCTAAAACAACCCAAGCACTGAAGAACCCCTACAACTTTAGAGCTTCCTCAGGGTATAATAATAATAATAATAATAATAATAATAATAATAATAATAATAATAATAATAATAATAATAATAATAATAATAATAATAATAATAATAATAATAATAATACTCTGTTTTATTCTTAGCACCTACGAATTAAAACTTCGCAAGACAAATGAGAGTTATGAAGATGTTTTAAAATAAGTAAAGTGAAGTTTACAGATATCGCGGAGGATTAAAAAACTGAGTGTATACTGAATGGTAGAGTGTTTGTTTGGGGATGAGTGAACAGAGGATCGAGCCTCCATTATTCCTTGCCTGAATGACACACACGGTTTTAGCCCTTCTAAATTAATTATAAGAAATATAAATAATGGCCAAGCTATAAAATTTCCCCAAACACCACTAAACGCCACCTGCAGCCAAGTAGCACCTTTCACAGGTAATAACAGTAATAACTGCTCTCATGAACACCTTGAGAGCCCAATTATAACACTGATGGTAGTAACGGTATGTATTTAAGAGTAGCGGTAGATAACCACAACCTTCGTAGAATATCTCCAGGCTAGAGATATACATGGAACGTGATAGCAAGTGTTCAACAGGTGCGTTCAATTCCCAGGCTGGTTGAGACGTGAAGGCAAGTCTCCTTACACCTGCTGTCTTTGTTAACGTAACTATGTAGGCTCTATGATGAGATTTCAGTGAATAATTTATCACGTAAATATGTGCCACTGATTGGAATAGAAAATTCAATAATGATCAAACTATTCACTCATATGTCCAAGTTTTCTTTCAAAAAATTCAATGCGTTGTACATGGAAGTACACAGGAAAAACAGAGGAGGTGGAAGGCCCCACCGAGGCTATCTGTTGGGAACTGTCTACGTCCATTTAGATTAAAGACCACCTTGTATTATCTTGGTGTATGAGTCAAGAATAGATATGAAGGTGTCAGTCGATTGTTATGGGTAGCATCCTGCTAAGATAGAGCGCTGTGATATATAATGAGGTGAATTGGTACAAGTTTGTAGCAAGTACACTCAACATTGAAAATGAGTCATTGTGTTTTCTTTTCCCTCCACCCCGTCCAACCTTCTGGTGCTTTGTATTTGACAATATCCTCATACCCCTACTGAATATTCTACCAGCTGAGACTGACAGATTTTAATGTCTCCCATCTTCTGTGATGGAATATGACAGGGCAACACAGATAACGTTTGCTTCCTCTATATAACTATCATATATAATAAAGTACCAACACACTGCTGATGTATCCACTTTTGCTGAAAAAAAATCCCCAGGAAGCTAAATGTATATACAGCGTCCGCCATGCTACAACCTTACTACCACACGTGAATACTAAAAACAATCTTAAAAGACTTGTTAAAATTCTCAGAGCTTATTGGTAAGGCTTTTACTCTGGGCACTCATAAGACTCACAGGAGGGACTCACGGTCCATTACCAGCCTCATGAGTTCTAGTGAATATTTAAGTCTTCGGGATCACACTTAAACACATGGGAAATATTCACCGAGTGAAACCCTAACTTTTAACTTGATCTAAGTGAGAGCCATTCAACGCAGTGGTGAAGGGTCGGTCCGCCGTCTGTTAATCAGGAAACACAAACCTTCCATCTTTACTCACACCGTGAGTCAAACAGTAAGAAAGTGTCAATAATGGCGAGGTGTGCGAAAACATTATTACATGCGGGTCCAGGAGCTGAGTCTCATCCTTCTCAAACACAACTCGCTCAATACATAAAACACACTACAATCCATCCTAACAATCTTTCCGATTGTTTTCTGCTTTAACAATTAATCTCGTCCCACCTTCAATAAAGTGACTTAAGTCTGCTAAACCGTCCTTGATTCAAGAAATTATAACTACCTTCCTCTTCCTAGGATCAAGTCTGATTATCTTCTCCAGACGCTATGATCAGCATCACTGACTTCTGGTCTCTTATATAAATACTCTTGAAGCAGTATATTGAGTTCTCCTCCACCACTGCATCATCCACGTCATTCCACTTGTCAATCATCATGAGACTGACGAAATACTGCCTTACATCCCTGTGACTCATCTGTGTCTTCAGCTTCCACCTGTGTCACCTTCATCATGGTCCTCTTAATTTAGTCTGTTTTTATCTACCTACCCTGAGAGAGACCCCAGCAACAGCCTCCCCTGAGAGGCCCCAGCAATAGCCTCCCCAGAGAGACCCCAGCAACAGCCTCCCCTGAGAGAGACCCTAGCAACAGCTTCCCCTGAGAGACCTCAGCAACAGCTTTCCCTAAAAGAGACCCCAGCAACAGCCTCCCCTGAGAGAGACCCCAGCAACAGTCTCTCCTGACAGACCCCAGCAACAGCCTCTCCTGAGAATGACCCCAGCAACAACCTCCCCTGAGTGACCCCAGCAACAACCTCCCCTGAGAGTGACCCCAGCAACAGCTTTCCCTGAGTGACCCCAGCAACAACCTCCCCTGAGAGTGACCCCAGCAACAGCTTTCCCTGAGAGTGACCCCGGACAGATGACCCTTTATAAAGTGAATCTTGTAGCCTGAAACACCCCTAACCCTTAACTTCTACCTCCAATTACAACAACCACCCCTTACCAATACCTTCCTTTACCATCCTAACCACTATCTTCACTTACCACACCCACACCTTACCAATATTTCCCTTAACCATAGCATCCCCTCACCAATACCATACCTTACCATCCCCACACCTCATCCATACCTTACCATCCCCACACCTCACACATACCTTACCATCCCCACACCTCACCCATACCTTACCATCCCCACACCTCACCCATACCTTACCATCCCCACACCTCACACATACCTTACCATCCCCACACCTCACACATACCTTACCATCCCCACACCTCACC
>NC_091307.1:10893107-10895607 GCF_038502225.1 Cherax quadricarinatus
AAGGCTTAATAACAGATGACTACTCTTCAAAACAGATGACTAAGGCTTAATAACGGATGGCTGAGACTTCACAACAGGTGGCTGGGACTTCACAACAGGTGGCTGGGACTTCACAACAGGTGGCTGAGACTTCACAACAGGTGGCTGAGACTTCACGGCTTCACAAAAGACGACTGCGGCTTCACAACAGGTGGCTGAGACTTCACAACAGGTGGCTGAGACTTCACAACAAGTGGCTGGGACTTCACAACAGGTGGCTGAGACTTCACAACAGGTGGCTGGGACTTCAGAACAGGTGGCTGAGACTTCACAACAGGTGGCTGAGACTTCATAACGGGTGGCTGAAACGTCATAACGGGTGGCTAAGACTTCACAACAGGTGGCTGAGACTTCACAACAGGTGGCTGAGACTTCAGAACAGGTGGCTGAGACTTCAAAACGGGTGGCTGAGACTTCATAACGGGTGGCTGAAACGTCATAACGGATGGCTAAGACTTCACAACAGGTGGCTGAGACTTCACAACAGGTGGCTGAGACTTCAGAACAGGTGGCTGAGACTTCAAAACGGGTGGCTGAGACTTCACAACAGGTGGCTGAGACTTCACAACAGGTGGCTGAGACTTCACAACAGGTGGCTGAGACTTCACAACAGGTGGCTGAAGCTTCACAACAGGTGGCTGAATCTTAACAACAGGAGGCTGAATCCTCACAACAGGTGGCTGAGACTTCACAACAGGTGGCTGGGACTTCACAACAGGTGGCTGAGACTTCACAACAGGTGGCTGAATCTTAACAACAGGAGGCTGAATCCTCACAACAGGTGGGTGAGACTTCACAACAGGTGGCTGGGACTTCACAACAGGTGGCTGAGACTTCACAACAGATGGCTGAAGCTTCACAAAAGACGACTGAGACTTCGCAACAGGTGGCTGAAGCTTCACAACAGGTGGCTGAGACTTCACAACAGGTGACTGAGGCTTCACAACAGACGACTGAAGCTTCACAACAGGTGTCTGTAGCTTCGCAACAGGTGTCTGCAGTTTCACAACAGGTGGCTGAGATTTCAAAACAGGTGGCTGAAGTTTCACAACAGACAACTAAAACTTCACAACAGGTGGTTGAAGATTCACAACAGGTGGCTGAAGTTTCACAACAGACGACTGAAACTTCACAACAGACGACTGAAACTTCACAACAGGTGGCTGAAACTTTACAACAGGTGGCTGAAGATTCACAAAAGACGACCGAGGCTTCACAACACCTGAGTGAGCTAATGAAGCAAGGAGCCTTAATAAGATCACAGATGACAATAATTCAAGTGATTAATCAAGTTGTCAAGTTGGTGTTGCTGCAGCAGCTCACTGGCTCTCCACCTCTGCCATGCAAATAGACAAAGCCACGCACCAATATGTATTTAAATCGGCTTCTGACGGGCGAGTAATAACTGCTGTCATTGGTGATCTTAGTGACGACTAGCATCGCTGTGATAACTCCCAGGTGTACAGTGGATACTGGGTTACAAAGAGGTGCACATGCCTCGCTGATCAAGAAATAACGTGATGCCTAACAGCAGCAGCAGTAACAGCAGCAGCAGCAGCAGCAGCAGTAACAGCAGCAGCAGCAGCAGCAGCAGCAGCAGCAGCAGCAGCAGCAGCAGCAGCAGGTGGCAGTGAGGGGTGAGAGTTGCATCTGGCGAGTGACACACAAACTCTCCTCCCGACCCAACACACCTGCCACTAACATTTTCAACTTGACTGTATTTCTCCTATTCTATTATCCAACACACGGGTCATACCGACTGCCCGCTTTCTGACAGATTTACACAACAGAATGTTAGTCTTGCTGACAAACTACGCTCTTCTCTCTTGTTCGAGAAATTGCAAGCACTCTACATGGTAATCCTCTTCAAAAATTGTCTTTCGCTCTCAGAGTTCTCACAGGTGGTCGTAATACACACAAAATCTACGGTAAATCTTAGCACCGGCTTAGTTCGCGTGAATGCTTGATTCTCCAGAACAGTTTCGAAAAGTTCTAAGCCTCATAACACACTTTACTGATTGTTGTCACCTCCTCAACAATAACAAATAAAGGCACAATACCGTGACTGGAACATACAGTGTGACTTTGTAAATGGTCCAAGTCGGACCGAAACGTCGTCGTAAGCTCCTCTCTTCTATGTGCGGGTTATTTGCGTATCTCCTCAACTCTCACTACGCTGACTTTATTGTAGTTTCGACCTTGTTTATCCTTCCTCAGTACATGATAATGGTCTAGAAGGAACAAATGCATCGTCTAGTTTTTAGTTAAATTTCTTGGGCTTGTGATATCCGATTCTCTTCTTTATGAACACTCGACACTTTTCCCTCCATCATGAGTATATCTTGGTAGATACATCAACCTACAATAAGTCTACTCAAGAGGATATTAGTGATGCATGAGGGCTGGGCGGGGGCTGGCGGAGTTGGGCGTGGGTAGGTGGACTTGGGCGGAGCTGGGCGCC
>NC_091307.1:10898107-10910607 GCF_038502225.1 Cherax quadricarinatus
ATGCCACCAGACACTTGAAGTGTCTCAGTATGCCACCAGACACTTGAAGTGTCTCAGTATGCCACCAGACACTTGAAGTGTCTCATTATGCCACCAGACACTTGAAGTGTCTCAGTATGCCACCAGACACTTGAAGTGTCTCATTATGCCACCAGACACTTGAAGTGTCTCAGTATGCCACCAGACACTTGAAGTGTCTCATTATGCCACCAGACACTTGAAGTGTCTCAGTATGCCACCAGACACTTGAAGTGTCTCAGTATGCCACCAGACACTTGAAGTGTCTCATTATGCCACCAGACACTTGAAGTGTCTCAGTATGCCACCAGACACTTGAAGTGTCTCATTATGCCACCAGACACTTGAAGTGTCTCAGTATGCCACCAGACACTTGAAGTGTCTCAGTATGCCACCAGACACTTGAAGTGTCTCATTATGCCACCAGACACTTGAAGTGTCTCATTATACCACCAGACACTTGAAGTGTCTCATTATGCCACCAGACACTTGAAGTGTCTCAGTATGCCACCAGACACTTGAAGTGTCTCATTATGCCACCAGACACTTGAAGTGTCTCAGTATGCCACCAGACACTTGAAGTGTCTCATTATGCCACCAGACACTTGAAGTGTCTCAGTATGCCACCAGACACTTGAAGTGTCTCATTATGCCACCAGACACTTGAAGTGTCTCATTATACCACCAGACACTTGAAGTGTCTCATTATGCCACCAGACACTTGAAGTGTCTCAGTATGCCACCAGACACTTGAAGTGTCTCATTATGCCACCAGACACTTGAAGTGTCTCAGTATGCCACCAGACACTTGAAGTGTCTCATTATGCCACCAGACACTTGAAGTGTCTCATTATACCACCAGACACTTGAAGTGTCTCATTATGCCACCAGACACTTGAAGTGTCTCAGTATGCCACCAGACACTTGAAGTGTCTCAGTATGCCACCAGACACTTGAAGTGTCTCATTATGCCACCAGACACTTGAAGTGTCTCAGTATGCCACCAGACACTTGAAGTGTCTCATTATGCCACCAGACACTTGAAGTGTCTCAGTATGCCACCAGACACTTGAAGTGTCTCATTATGCCACCAGACACTTGAAGTGTCTCATTATACCACCAGACACTTGAAGTGTCTCATTATGCCACCAGACACTTGAAGTGTCTCAGTATGCCACCAGACACTTGAAGTGTCTCATTATGCCACCAGACACTTGAAGTGTCTCAGTATGCCACCAGACACTTGAAGTGTCTCATTATGCCACCAGACACTTGAAGTGTCTCATTATACCACCAGACACTTGAAGTGTCTCATTATGCCACCAGACACTTGAAGTGTCTCAGTATGCCACCAGACACTTGAAGTGTCTCATTATGCCACCAGACACTTGAAGTGTCTCAGTATGCCACCAGACACTTGAAGTGTCTCAGTATGCCACCAGACACTTGAAGTGTCTCAGTATGCCACCAGACACTTGAAGTGTCTCAGTATGCCACCAGACACTTGAAGTGTCTCAGTATGCCACCAGACACTTGAAGTGTCTCAGTATGCCACCAGACACTTGAAGTGTCTCAGTATGCCACCAGACACTTGAAGTGTCTCAGTATGCCACCAGACACTTGAAGTGTCTCAGTATGCCACCAGACACTTGAAGTGTCTCAGTATGCCACCAGACACTTGAAGTGTCTCAGTATGCCACCAGACACTTGAAGTGTCTCAGTATGCCACCAGACACTTGAAGTGTGTCTCAGTATGCCACCAGACACTTGAAGTGTGTCTCAGTATGCCACCAGACACTCGAAGTGTGTTTCGGTATGCCACCAGACACTCGAAGTGTGTTTCGGTATGCCACCAGACACTCGAAGTGTGTTTCGGTATGCCACCAGACACTCGAAGTGTGTTTCGGTATGTCACCAGACATATTACAGTCTTCAAAAACGTGGAAGGCTTCCTTTAAAGAATTCCCATAAGTGTCAGCTTGCCCTTAGGAATTCTTGCAAGTGACTTCCGCCTCTTAAAGAAATGATGCAAGTGGCAGCGACCCCCTAAAATAGTTCTCACAAGTGGCAGCGACCCCCTAAAATAGTTCTCACAAGCGGCAGCGATCCCTAAACAGTGTTGAAGGGGCCCGAGGCACTGAAGATGTGAGGTGTCCCTGAGTGTTAGTGAAGATGTTGTGAAGTGTCCCTGAGTGTTAGTGAAGATGTTGTGAAGTGTCCCTGAGTGTCAGTGAAGATGTTGTGAAGTGTCCCTGAGTGTCAGTGAAGATGTTGTGAAGTGTCCCTGAGTGTTAGTGAAGATGTTGTGAAGTGTCCCTGAGTGTTAGTGAAGATGTTGTGAAGTGTCCCTGAGTGTCAGTGAAGATGTTGTGAAGTGTCCCTGAGTGTCAGTGAAGATGTTGTGAAGTGTCCCTGAGTGTTAGTGAAGATGTTGTGAAGTGTCCCTGAGTGTTAGTGAAGATGTTGTGAAGTGTCCCTGAGTGTTAGTGAAGATGTTGTGAAGTGTCCCTGAGTGTTGGAGAAGATGTTGTGGAGTGCTGCTGAGTGCTGGAGATGTTATAAAGTGCTGGAGATGTTATAAAGTGCTGGAGATGTTATAAAGTGCTGGAGATGTTATAAAGTGTTGCTGAGTGCTGAAGATGCTGTGGAGTGCTGCTGAGTGCTGGAGATGTTATAAAGTGCTGGAGATGTTATAAAGTGTTGCTGAGTGCTGAAGATGTTATAAAGTGTTGCTGAGTGCTGAAGATGCTGTGGAGTGCTGCTGAGTGCTGGAGATGTTATAAAGTGTTGCTGAGTGCTGGAGATGTTATAAAGTGTTGCTGAGTGCTGAAGATGCTGTGGAGTGCTGCTGAGTGCTGGAGATGTTATAAAGTGTTGCTGAGTGCTGAAGATGTTATAAAGTGCTGCTGAGTGCTGAAGATGCTGTGGAGTGCTGCTGAGTGCTGGAGATGTTATAAAGTGTTGCTGAGTGCTGGAGATGTTATAAAGTGTTGCTGAGTGCTGGAGATGTTATAAAGTGTTGCTGAGTGCTGAAGATGCTGTGGAGTGCTGCTGAGTGCTGGAGATGTTATAAAGTGCTGGAGATGTTATAAAGTGTTGCTGAGTGCTGAAGATGTTATAAAGTGTTGCTGAGTGCTGAAGATGTTATAAAGTGTTGCTGAGTGCTGAAGATGCTGTGGAGTGCTGCTGAGTGCTGGAGATGTTATAAAGTGTTGCTGAGTGCTGGAGATGTTATAAAGTGTTGCTGAGTGCTGAAGATGCTGTGGAGTGCTGCTGAGTGCTGGAGATGTTATAAAGTGCTGGAGATGTTATAAAGTGCTGCTGAGTGCTGGAGATGTTATAAAGTGTTGCTGAGTGCTGAAGATGCTGTGGAGTGCTGCTGAGTGCTAGAGAAGTTAAGGACAAGTGGAAGAATGACCTCAGGCACACACAACTTAACACATATTAACAAGTTCTGCTCCTCCGTCGTTATTAATTCAATCAGCTTTCCAGCAGAGTTTGCCACTAATTGTTCTCTTCGTTTCTCACTCTGTGGTCTGCTGTTAACCATCACCGTCTTGACGCCCTCGTTAATACTTCTTTCTGACGTCAACAAGTTTGACGCAGCAATTTACAACGCAACACTACAAGAGCAATGTTATGTACGACTTTGAGGAATAATAATATTGATTAATAGCTGTAAGATGAAATGTTTGGGCGATGCACGCTGAGTGTATAGTGGTGTTAGTGGTGTTAGTGGTGTTAGTGGTGGTGGTGTTAGTGGTGTTAGTGGTGGTGGTGATGGTGCTGGTGTTAGTGGTGGTGGTGTTAGTGGTGTTAGTGGTGTTAGTGGTGGTGGTGTTAGTGGTGTTAGTGGTGGTGGTGTTAGTGGTGGTGGTGATGGTGCTGGTGTTAGTGGTGGTGGTGTTAGTGGTGGTGGTGTTAGTGGTGGTGGTGTTAGTGGTGGTGGTGTTAGTGGTGGTGGTGATGGTGCTGGTGTTAGTGGTGGTGGTGTTAGTGGTGTTAGTGGTGGTGGTGTTAGTGGTGTTAGTGGTGGTGGTGTTAGTGGTGGTGGTGATGGTGTTAGTGGTGGTGGTGATGGTGTTAGTGGTGGTGGTGTTAGTGGTGGTGGTGTTAGTGGTGGTGGTGATGGTGGTGATGGTGCTGGTGTTAGTGGTGGTGGTGATGGTGGTGGTGGTGTCAGTGGTGGTGGTGATGGTGGTGATGGTGCTGGTGTTAGTGGTGGTGGTGATGGTGTTAGTGGTGGTGGTGATGGTGTTAGTGGTGGTGGTGGTGTTAGTGGTGGTGGTGGTGGTGTTAGTGGTGGTGGTGTTAGTGGTGGTGGTGATGGTGGTGATGGTGCTGGTGTTAGTGGTGGTGGTGATGGTGTTAGTGGTGGTGGTGGTGGTGTTAGTGGTGGTGGTGCTGGTGTTAGTGGTGGTGGTGATGGTGTTAGTGGTGGTGGTGGTGGTGGTGGTGTTAGTGGTGTTAGTGGTGGTGGTGTTAGTGGTGGTGGTGTTAGTGGTGGTGGTGATGGTGGTGATGGTGCTGGTGTTAGTGGTGGTGGTGATGGTGTTAGTGGTGGTGGTGATGGTGTTAGTGGTGGTGGTGGTGTTAGTGGTGGTGGTGGTGGTGTTAGTGGTGGTGGTGTTAGTGGTGGTGGTGTTAGTGGTGGTGGTGATGGTGGTGATGGTGCTGGTGTTAGTGGTGGTGGTGATGGTGTTAGTGGTGGTGGTGGTGGTGTTAGTGGTGGTGGTGCTGGTGTTAGTGGTGGTGGTGATGGTGTTAGTGGTGGTGGTGGTGGTGTTAGTGGTGGTGGTGGTGGTGTTAGTGGTGGTGGTGGTGTTAGTGGTGGTGGTGGTGGTGTTAGTGGTGGTGGTGGTGGTGTTAGTGGTGGTGGTGGTGTTAGTGGTGGTGGTGGTGGTGTTAGTGGTGGTGGTGGTGGTGTTAGTGGTGGTGGTGGTGGTGTTAGTGGTGGTGGTGATGATGCTGGTGTTAGTGGTGGTGGTGGTGATGGTGGCGGTGGTGGTGATGATGGCGGTGTTAGTGGTGGTGGTGGTGGTGTTAGTGGTGTTAGTGGTGGTGGTGATGGTGCTGGTGTTAGTGGTGGTGGTGGTGGTGGTGGTAGTGGTGGTGGTGATGGTGGTGCTGGTGTTAGTGGTGGTGGTGGTGTTAGTGGTG
This sequence comes from Cherax quadricarinatus, assembly GCF_038502225.1. Lineage (NCBI taxonomy): Eukaryota > Metazoa > Arthropoda > Malacostraca > Decapoda > Parastacidae > Cherax > Cherax quadricarinatus. The sequence continues at coordinate 10,903,286 of NC_091307.1, forward strand.
GTGGTGGTGGTGTTAGTGGTGATGGTGTTAGTGGTGGTGGTGGTGTTAGTGGTGGTGGTGGTGGTGGTTGTGGTGTTAGTGGTGGTGGTGTTAGTGGTGGTGGTGATGGTGCTGGTGTTAGTGGTGGTGGTGGTGGTGATGATGGTGTTGGTGGTGGTGTTAGTGGTGTTAGTGGTGGTGATGATGATGATGATGATGATGATGATGATGATGATGATGATGATGGTGATGATGATGGTGTTAGTGGTGGTGGTGTTAGTGGTGTTAGTGGTGGTGGTGGTGTTAGTGGTGGTGGTGGTGTTAGTGGTGGTGATGATAGTAGTGATGGTAGTAGTGGTGGTAGTGGTGGTGGTGTTAGTGGTGGTGGTGTTAGTGGTGGTGGTGGTGTTAGTGGTGGTGGTGGTGTTAGTGGTGGTGGTGTTAGTGGTGGTGATGGTTGTTACATCTCTCGTAAAATATCTTTCAATATCTATTCTGCTCCTGTTCCTGAGTATTTTGTATGTCTTGAACACATCCTCTCCTTGGTGCTTCCGGTTACATCAGTTCTAATTCATTACATTCTTTCTTCGTAGATCATTCCCCTTAACTCACACTGGTAGTGATGCATTCCATTGTTGTTTCTTAATGGACGCATGAGTTTCTCTGTCTCCTAATAACATGTTCATTTTTCCATTATAATCAACCTTGTCCATAATTATTCTCACATTTGTTTTGTCTGCTTTCGTAAGGAAAGATGCTAGACTTCACCTTACAAAAGCAGACAATGCAAATGTGAGAATAATTATGGACAAGGTTGATTATAATGTAAAAATGAACATGTTATTAGGAGACAGAGAAACTCATGCGTCCATTAAATTTCATTTTATGTTTAAGTAAAGGTTGCGTACCATTGCAATCTACTCAAGAATATGTCGCATGAGGTAAAGAATGTTTTGCAGGAGACGATGTCTAGATCTCCCAATGGTACTATTATGTTCGTAAGGTTAGCCTGTGTTCTTGATAATCTCACTTTACATGAGTTTCAAGGCATTCTCTTCCAGCAACTGTTATTCCCTGTTATCGTTTCTCTGATGGTTTATACGAGCCTACCTTTCTTTCCTCCCCCAAGTTGATGCTTTGTCTTCTCCGTCTCCCAGTATTAACTATTTTACTCGAGGTTAAATTACGGTAGACATTTTTCGAGTGTTTCTGAAGTCTATCCAGGTCTTCCTGCAGCCTTCTCTCGTTCTCTTTACTTTATATGTTCCTTATTATCCTGACAACATCCTAATCATGTGTGTGTGTGTGTGAGTGTGTGTGTACTCACCCAGTTGAGGTTGCAGGAGTCGAGTCCAAGCTCCTGACCCCTGTGTGTGTGTGTATGTGTATGTGTATGTGTGTGTGTGTGTGTGTGTGTGTGTGTGTGTGTGTGTGTGTGTGTGTGTGTGTGTGTGTGTGTGTGTGTGTGTGTATTTGTGTGTGTGTGTGTGTGTGTGTGTGTGTGTGTGTGTGTGTGTGTGTGTGTGTTTGTGTATTTGTGTGTGTGTGTGTATTTGTGTGTGTGTGAGTGTGTGTGTACTCACCTAATTGAGGTTGCAGGGGCCGAGTCCAAGCTCCTGGTCCCTGTGTGTGTGTGTGTGTGTGTGTGTGTGTGTGTGTGTGTGTGTGTGTGTGTGTGTGTGTGTGTGTGTGTGTGTGTGTGTGTGTGTGTGTGTGCGTGTGTGTGTGTTTGTATATTTGTGTGTGTGTGTGTGTGTGTGTGTGTGTGTGTGTGTGTACTCACCTAGTTGAGGTTGCAGGGGTAGAGTCCAAGCTCCTGGCCCCTGTGTGTGTGTGTGTGTGTGTGTGTGTGTGTGTGTGTGTGTGTGTGTGTGTGTGTGTGTGTGTGTGTGTGTGTGTGTGTGTGTGTGTGTGTGTGTGTGTGTGTTTGTGTGTGTATATGTGTGTGTGTGTGTGTGCATGTCATTTAATTTTATATTGCTTATATTTGCGATAATAGCTAAATCGTAAATGTATTGCTTTATATTGTTATCTGACGTAGCTTCCTTTGTTAGGTAGGATGTAACATATTATGTGCTCAGTTCAAGTCTTGATTGTCTAACTACTGTAATTATCGCTCTTTGCTCGTTATTCTGCCGGCTTCTGAGTTGCAGTTGTCCACGGAGCTATCACGTGATCGAGGGGGGGGTGTCCTCACCTCGCTTGAAGTATTCAATCTGGCCTAGACTCTCTTGGTGGTTGGAGAGATTGTCTGTCTCATTATTCTTGTTAGTTCTGTAGAACTCTGTTCACAGAACATTGTATAGACTTAGTGATTTTCGACGTTGTACTGAGGTTGTGTGTCACATAGACACTCGAAACATCTCAGGTCCTGAGCTGTAGCTTCTCACCTAATTTGTACTGGTTTCTGTGTATTATCACAGTCAGGGATTTTCTTATGCTGAACTTAGATTCAGTAGTATGGGAGTTTTGTGACTTTTGTGGAGGATCTGCAGATGGTCCCTACTTAGTGTCGTTATATTATCTCCTTGTTCCTGATTCTGTGTCGCAGTTGTTTGTTGTATTGCTATTGGGCTTAGCATTCTTTTTATTGTTCAAGCAGACTGTTCTGGTTGCCAGTCGGTCAAGAAGTTAGTTTATTTGAGGACTTTGTCAGTCACTTGTTTAAGTCTAGTCGAGTCGTGAGACAGAGAACTACTTAGAGCACTTACACACATACACAAACTTACTTGTACATATTTGTAATATCTTATTAAATGTTAATGTACAAGACGGTACTTAAGAATTATAAATGTGATATGTGCTTTCAGCACAATAATATTGTACTCGAGAGATGTGACATTATTTTGATTACTGTGATTAATTTAATTTAATTTAATTTGATAATATACCTCTAGACTTAATAAATTTATTAAATTTTAATTTCTCTAGTTAGTAGCCTACCAGTTGTAATCCTGAAGCACTATTGAATCATACTGAATTCTAATGGATAATTGGACAAGGATACTGACTACTTGTTACGAAAACCCAGTAACAGGCTGGATGCTAGAAGGGCAGTCCTTTCTAGTATTCACTGGAGATCTCTAAGCTTTTATTATCGCGTTTTTTGTAACAAATGGGGGCCTGTCCGGGATGCTCTTGATCCAAGGTGTTGGAGAAATTGTCCAGTTTGACATACTAGTAACTCTATGATCAAACACTTTGAGTACTTTCCTAATCTGAAGACTTTGAGTTTAGTCTTGCACAACATACCAGGTGGATGTATGTACTTGACTGAGTCTCTTGATCCAAGGAGATGGAAATACTGTTTATGAGTTCTAGCTCTAAGATATCCAACACTAAAATTCCTATCAGGATTATAGTTTCCCATAATCACTCTCTCGTAGTACACTTATTTTCGTGATGTATGCCAAAGTGAAACAGTTAATTGATACTCTGACTTTGTCTGAGTTAAGTACATTAAAACTTCAGACGTGTTGGCGAGTAGCCAAATATCTCGGTGTGACGTATAACAGGAATTACACCGCAGAAACTGTCAGAGCGTTAATTAAAGATATATTATTTCCTGCTCATACAGAGACGTCTGATTATGATTCAGATTCAGAAAGTCTAGTGTCACAATTAGGAAGTATGACTCTATTTGATGAAGATGAAAGAGCAACTAAGGCAGAAGTGAGCCTAGTGTCTGAGCCCAGTGTAGCTCAGTTCTCGCTCGCTCCTTCCCTCACTGACACAATAGTACAGAGTATACCTGTTAGCTTGACTCAGCCTAAAACAAGTACAGTGTATGCTACACCTGTATCTACTTATCCTAGACCAGATATAGACACTCTAGAGACGCCTGAACGAGGTGCCCGACCTAAGGACCGTCCAGAAAGACATGTTAATTTCCCTACTCCTCCATTACCCAGTGGTCCTATCTCTCAGGAACAGTTTGAGAGGTTTGAACGCCTCATTATGTTGCAGACTGCAGAAATAGAGGCACAGAGAAAATTGAACGAAGAAGATTTCCAAAGAGAAAATGTTCGTCTGGGAAGACAACAGACTGATAAATCACAGGAAACATTTAATGTGCAGAAAGCTACATCCATGGTTCCTAAGTTTTTTGAGAGTGACTTAGACACCTATTTTGATGTGTTTGAGAACCGGGCACGTGCTATGAACTGGCCACGTAAGCACTGGGCAACCTTGTTACATACAGCTTTGACAGGAAGAGCCCAAACTTGTACTGCTGCTTTACCATTTGCCAAGTACATTAGTTATGACGCTGTCAAGCAAACTATTCTAGAGACATTTAACTTGTTACCTGTAAGTTATCAAAGAGCATTTCGTACGTTACAACGACGACAAGATCAAACTTGTGTAGAGTTTGCTCGTGAGAAAAAAGTTGCATTTGAGAGATGGTCTAGAGCTGCTAAATGTAACAACTACGACAGCCTTGTTCAGTTGTTACTACACGAAGAGTTTAACAACTGTATGTCTCCTGACATACAAGAATATCTGATCGATCATACTACCTCGGATATTCTGGAAACTGCAGCATTAGCAGACAATTACGAGATTTCTCACAAACTTGTACGTACTAAAAAACAAAGAAACAAGGTAACTAAAGATTGTCCTAGAAGTTGGCAACTTAAATCAGCTGCTCATTGCCGGCCTGATGTACCTGCTACTGTAACTTCTCATACCTTTACCAGGAAAACTCACAATCCTGAATCTGTCTCTGTGGCTAGACAGAGATCTGATATCGAGAAGAAGAAAGTTAAATGTACCTATTGTAACAGAAAAGGACATGCTAGAGAGTATTGCTATAAGTTGGAAAGAGATGCGAGAGACAGTCGTGCGGCTGGCGCCCCCACACAAGTCGTATCCTCTTCCGAGCAACAAAGGCACCAAAATCCTAGTAATACCTCTGATCCTACTGTTTTAGATAATGTTACTCAGAACAGATGACTAGCGTCAGAAAGTGTATCTGATGAAAAGATTCGTTCAGCGATGAGTCCTTACTTTTCAAGAGGTAGAATAGGATTTGACGAATCACATCTGAGATAATTACTTTCAGAGACACTGGCAGTTATCTCACGTTATTAAGAGAAGATGTACTGCCCATAACTGATGATACCTATTGCAAGATAGATGTATTGTTAGAAGCCTATGGAGGGGCTGTTATAAAAGTACCTCTGCATAAAGTTTACATTGAAACAAGCTATTATACTGGTTATATTTCAGTGGGTATATCCAGTGGTGTATTTCCCATCAGGTCAGTGGACTTGTTGATAGGGAACAATATCCTTCATGCTGGTATATGTAAGGAACCACTTGTGACTGATAATAACACTGATGATAATTATGCCATTGAAGCTTGTAGAGAGCAGCCTATTTTATTTCCTCTCAGTGCAATTACTAGAGCTATGTCAAAGATACAACAACCATCCTTGTCTCCTGTTGAGTTAGTTGATGACAATGATTTGGGGTTGAATATGTTGTTTAGTGATGCTCTGCGCCCAGGATCATTAACACTGACTCCCCCCGGTCATCAACCTAGTCAAGACACAACTGACGTTAAATTTCTAACTCATGATGATTTAATCAAGGATCAGTTTGTTGATCAGTCACTGGAAAGACTGAGAGATATAGCAGTTACTGAGAGTGAAGTAAAGGATCTCGATAATTGTTACTATTATAGTAACGGTGCACTGCTGGAGAAAAATACATGCAAGTTGTCAGCTGATAGTGTTTCCACCACAGTCAAGCATCTCGTAGTGTTACCAGTTACATTTCGTGAACAAGCCATTGATTTTGCTCACAATAGTCCCATAGGAGGACATTTGGGTGTCAAGAAGACACTCGGTAAACTGGCAAAACATTTTACTTGGCCAAAGATGAAGGAAACAGTAGCTGATCATGTGCGACGTTGCCACGTGTGTCAAGTGACAGGCAAGCCAGCGCACTCACCTCCACCTGCGCCTCTCATTCCTATCACCGTGGATGGTGAACCATTCTCACGTCTTATTATTGATTGTGTTGGTCCTTTGCCTAGAACCAAACTAGGAAACCAATACTTATTTACTATTATCGACGCTGCAACATGCTATCCCGAAGCTATTCCTACGAGAAAAATTAATGCTCGTGCTATTGTGAGAGCGCTGATGAAATTTTTCTCCCAGGTTGGATTGCCACGAGAGATACAATCAGATCAGGGATCTAACTTCACTTCTAAGATCTTTCGAGAAGCATTATCCCACCTAGGAATAAAGTCTGTACTTTCAACCAGTTATCATCCACAGTCACAAGGTGCTCTAGAGAGATTTCATCAGACACTGAAGTCCATGATGAGAGCTTATTGTGAACATTTTTCTAGAGACTGGGATGAGGGTATACCTTTTCTTCTGTTCGCTATGAGAGAAAGTGAGCAAGAAAGTCTCAGATTTAGTCCATTTAAATTAATATTCGGACACCAAGTGTGTGGTCCTCTCACAGTTTGTTGAAAGACGTGTGGACAGGAAAATCAAATCCATCATTGAGTACTTCACCTTCATTAATGCAGCAACATTTGACAGCCGCTAGAGAGCTGGCTTCGAAAAACCTAGTTTCAGCCCAAGCTAGAATGAAGCAACATTATGACAAGCGTCCTGTCTCTCGTTCTTTTAAAGCAGGAGATAAGGTGATGGCTAGGAAATTAGTACCAGGTCATGCTCTACAAGCCAGGTATGATGGTCCCCTGGAAGTAGTGAAAAAGCTTAGCGACGTAAATTATTTGGTACGTACGCCTGGGAAAAAGAAATCTAATCATGTGTACCATGTTAACCAGCTTAAGGCATACTACGCTAGTCCTCTACCTACTACTTCTATTCTTCCTAGGACAGATGAAGAAAACGTCAGTCTACCTGACATCTCTAGAGGTATAGAGGTTCGTTTAGAAAATTCAGTGACTCTACAATCACTAGACGATTTTCTTAGTAACCTTGGGATTGATAAAGCTGGTGATATTAAAAACATGATTTTGCATTTCCCTGAATTGTTCAGTGATGTTCCTAAACGTTGTACTCTGGGTGTACATGACGTTGATGTACAGGGAGCATCACCCATTAAGCAATCACCATATAGGATGAGTCCAACAAAGCATAAAGCATTGAGAGAAGAGGTTGATTTTCTGTTATCTCACGGACTTATTGAGCGCAGTAAAAGTCCATGGGCATCTCCCTGTATTTTAGTGCCTAAACCTGACGGTAGTTTCAGGATGTGCACTGATTACAGGAAAGTGAACTCTGTCACCTTGCCTGATGGTTATCCTCTACCTCGTAGAGGTAATCCTGAAGCACTATTGAATCATACTGAATTCT
>NC_091307.1:10915607-10918107 GCF_038502225.1 Cherax quadricarinatus
ACGACACCCCCAAGGCAACTGAACAATCCAAACCAACCATCACACACCGATCCCTCTGTTTCCACCCCCCGCACCACAGTTACAGTATTAGAACAGAAGTTGAAGGTTTGGTACACAAATGCAGATGGATTAATGAGTAAACATGAGGAATGGCAAGAAAGAATCAATGAGAAGTCCCCAGACATCATAGCAGCTACAGAAACAAAACTCACGGAGACAATAACAGATGCAATCTTCCCACCAGGATACCAGATCATGAGGAAAGATAGAAGGGGCAGGGGGGGAGGTGGGGTTGCTCTGCTCGTAAAAAACAGATGGAAATTCGAGAAAATGGAAGGAATAGATGAGACGGGAGAAAGAGACTACATAGCAGGTACACTTCAGTCTGGGGAACACAAAGTGGTCATTGCAGTGATGTATAATCCACCACAGAACTGCAGGAGGCCAAGAGAGGAATATGAAGAGAGCAACAGAGCAATGGTGGACACACTTGCTGAGGTGGCAAGAAGAGCTCACTCCAGCAGAGCAAAGTTGCTGGTTATGGGGGATTTCAACCACAGGGAGATTGACTGGGAAAACCTGGAGCCACATGGGGGTCCCGAAACATGGTGAGCCAGGATGTTGGACGTGGTGCTGGAAAACCTCATGCACCAACATGTTAAGGACACTACCAGAGTGAGAGTGGAGGATGAACCAGCAAGATTGGACCTTGTGTTCACCCTGGGCAGCTCAGATATTGAGGACATCAAGTATGAGAGTCCCCTAGGAGCTAGCGACCACGTGGTTCTGTGCTTTGAATACATAGTAGAGCTGCAAGTGGAGAGAATAACAGGAGTTGAATGGGAAAAGCCTGACTATAAAAGAGGGGACTACATAGGGTTGAATAACTTCCTGCGGGAGGTCCAGTGGGACAGAGAACTGGCAGGAAAGCCAGTAAATGAAATGATGTAATATGTAACAACAAAATGCAAGGAGGCAGTGGAAAGGTTTATTCCCAAGGGCAACAGTAACAACGGGAAGACCAGAAGGAGCCCCTGGTTTACCCGACGGTGTAAGGAGCCAAAAACAAAGTGCAATAGAGAATGGAAAAAGTACAGAAGGCAGAGAACACACGAAAATAGGGAGATTAGTCGCAGAGCCACGAATGGGTACGCACAGGTAAGGAGGGAGGCCCAGCGACAGTATGAAAATGACATAGCATCGAGAATCAAGACTGACCCGAAACTGTTGTATAGCCACATCAGGAGGAAGACAACAGTCAAAGACCAGGTGATCAGATTAAGGACAGAAGGTGGAGAACTCACAAGAAATGATCAGGAGGTATGTGAGGAGCTGAACAGGAGATTTAAGGAAGTTTTTACAGTAGAGACAGGAAGGGCTGTGGGAAGACAGCACAGAAGGGAACATCAAGAGGGAATATACCAACAAGTGTTGGATGACATACGAACAACTGAGGAGGAGGTGAAGAAGCTCTTAAGTGACCTTGACACCTCAAAGGCGATGGGACCGGACAACATCTCCCCATGGGTCCTTAGAGAAGGAGCAGAGATGCTGTGCGTGCCTCTAACCACAATCTTCAACACATCCCTTGAAACTGGACAACTACCTGACAAATGGAAGACAGCTAATGTAGTCCCCATATTTAAGAAAGGAAACAGAAACGAGGCACTAAACTACAGACCTGTGTCTCTGACATGTATTGTGTGCAAAGTCATGGAGAAGATTATCAGGAGGAGAGTGGTCGAACACCTGGAAAGGAACAAGATTATAAATGAAAACCAGCATGGGTTCATGGAAGGCAAATCTTGTATTACAAACCTCCTGGAGTTTTATGACAAGGTAACAGAAGTAAGACACGAGAGAGAGGGGTGGGTAGATTGCGTTTTCCTAGATTGCAGGAAGGCCTTTGACACAGTTCCCCACAAGAGATTAGTGCAGAAGCTGGAGGATCAGGCGCACATAAAAGGGAGGGCACTGCAATGGATAAGAGAATACCTGACAGGGAGGCAGCAACGAGTCATGGTACATGAAGAGGTATCACAGTGGGCGCCTGTTACGAGCGGGGTCCCACAGGGGTCAGTTCTAGGACCAGTGCTATTTTTGATATATGTGAACGACATGATGGAAGGAATAGACTATGAAGTGTCCCTGTTCGCAGATGATGTGAAGTTGATGAGAAGAATTAAATTGGACGAGGATGAGGCAGGACTGCAAAGAGACCTGGACAGGCTGGACATGTGGTCCAGCAACTGGCTTCTCGAATTCAATCCAGCCAAATGCAAAGTCATGAAGATTGGGGAGGAGCAAAGAAGACCGCAGACAGAGTATAGGCTAGGTGGACAAAGACTACAGACCTCACTCAGGGAGAAAGACCTTGGTGTGACCATAACACCGAGCACATCACCGGAGGCACACATCAACCAAATAACTGCTGCAGCATACGGGCGCCTGTCAAACCTGAGAATAGCGTTCCGATACCTTAATAAGGAATCGTTCAAGA
>NC_091307.1:10920607-10955607 GCF_038502225.1 Cherax quadricarinatus
GACGTCTGGTGAGCTTACAACCCACCACAAGACCACTAAGACGTCTGGTGAGCTTACAACCCACCACAAGACCACTAAGACGTCTGGTGAGATTACAACCCACCACAACACCACTAAGACGCTTTGGTGAGCTTACAACCCACCACAAGACCACTAAGACGTCTGGTGAGCTTACAACCCACCACAAGACCACTAAGACGTCTGGTGAGCTTACAACCCACCACAAGACCACTAAGACGCTTTGGTGAGCTTACAACCCACCACAAGACCACTAAGACGTCTGGTGAGCTTACAACCCACCACAAGACCACTAAGACGTCTGGTGAGCTTACAACCCACCACAAGACCACTAAGACGTCTGGTGAGCTTACAACCCACCACAAGACCACTAAGACGTCTGGTGAGCTTACAACCCACCACAAGACCACTAAGACGTCTGGTGAGCTTACAACCCACCACAAGACCACTAAGACGTCTGGTGAGCTTACAACCCACCACAAGACCACTAAGACGTCTGGTGAGCTTACAACCCACCACAAGACCACTAAGACGTCTGTTGAGCTTACAACCCACCACAAGACCACTAAGACGTCTGGTGAGCTTACAACCCACCACAAGACCACTAAGACGCTTTGGTGAGCTTACAACCCACCACGAGACCACTAAGACGCTTTGGTGAGCTTACAACCCACCACAAGACCACTAAGACGTCTGGTGAGCTTACAACCCACCACAAGACCACTAAGACGTCTGGTGAGCTTACAACCCACCACAAGACCACTAAGACGTCTGGTGAGCTTACAACCCACCACAAGACCACTAAGACGTCTGGTGAGCTTACAACCCACCACAAGACCACTAAGACGTCTGGTGAGCTTACAACCCACCACAAGACCACTAAGACGTCTGGTGAGCTTACAACCCACCACAACACCACTAAGACGTCTGGTGAGCTTACAACCCACCACAAGACCACTAAGACGTCTGGTGAGCTTACAACCCACCACAACACCACTAAGACGTCTGGTGAGCTTACAACCCACCACAACACCACTAAGACGCTTTGGTGAGCTTGCAACCCACCACAAGACCACTAAGACGTCTGGTGAGCTTACAACCCACCACAAGACCACTAAGACGTCTGGTGAGCTTACAACCCACCACAAGACGCTTTGGTGAGCTTACAACCCACCACAAGACCACTAAGACGTCTGGTGAGCTTACAACCCACCACAAGACCACTAAGACGTCTGGTGAGCTTACAACCCATCACAAGACCACTAAGACGTCTGGTGAGCTTACAACCCACCACAAGACCACTAAGACGCTTTGGTGAGCTTACAACCCACCACAAGACCACTAAGTCGCTTTGGTGAGCTTACAACCCACCACAAGACCACTAAGACGTCTGGTGAGATTACAACCCACCACAAGACCACTAAGACGTCTGGTGAGCTTACAACTCACCACAAGACCACTAAGACGTCTGGTGAGCTTACAACCCACCACAAGACCACTAAGACGTCTGGTGAGCTTACAACCCACCACAAGACCACTAAGACGTCTGGTGAGCTTACAACCCACCACAAGACTACTAAGACGTCTGGTGAGCTTACAACCCACCACAAGACCACTAAGACGTCTGGTGAGCTTACAACCCACCACAAGACCACTAAGACGTCTGGTGAGCTTACAACCCACCACAAGACCACTAAGACGTCTGGTGAGCTTACAACCCACCACAAGACCACTAAGACGTCTGGTGAGCTTACAACCCACCACAAGACCACTAAGACGTCTGGTGAGCTTACAACCCACCACAAGACCACTAAGACGTCTGGTGAGCTTACAACCCACCACAAGACCACTAAGACGTCTGTTGAGCTTACAACCCACCACAAGACCACTAAGACGTCTGGTGAGCTTACAACCCACCACAAGACCACTAAGACGTCTGGTGAGCTTACAACCCACCACAAGATCACTAAGACGTCTGGTGAGCATACAACCCACCACAAGGCAGTAGGACGCGGAGATGAACTTACAACCCACCAAAAACCCACTAAAATGCGGTGAGCTTACAACCCACCACAAGACCACTAAGACGTCTGGTGAGCTTACAACCCACCACAAGACCACTAAGACGTCTGGTGAGCTTACAACCCACCACAAGACCACTAAGACGCTTTGGTGAGCTTACAACCCACCACGAGACCACTAAGACGCTTTGGTGAGCTTACAACCCACCACAAGACCACTAAGACGTCTGGTGAGCTTACAACCCACCACAAGACCACTAAGACGTCTGGTGAGCTTACAACCCACCACAAGACCACTAAGACGTCTGGTGAGCTTACAACCCACCACAAGACCACTAAGACGTCTGGTGAGCTTACAACCCACCACAAGACCACTAAGACGTCTGGTGAGCTTACAACCCACCACAACACCACTAAGACGTCTGGTGAGCTTACAACCCACCACAAGACCACTAAGACGTCTGGTGAGCTTACAACCCACCACAACACCACTAAGACGTCTGGTGAGCTTACAACCCACCACAACACCACTAAGACGCTTTGGTGAGCTTGCAACCCACCACAAGACCACTAAGACGTCTGGTGAGCTTACAACCCACCACAAGACCACTAAGACGTCTGGTGAGCTTACAACCCACCACAAGACGCTTTGGTGAGCTTACAACCCACCACAAGACCACTAAGACGTCTGGTGAGCTTACAACCCACCACAAGACCACTAAGACGTCTGGTGAGCTTACAACCCATCACAAGACCACTAAGACGTCTGGTGAGCTTACAACCCACCACAAGACCACTAAGACGCTTTGGTGAGCTTACAACCCACCACAAGACCACTAAGACGCTTTGGTGAGCTTACAACCCACCACAAGACCACTAAGACGTCTGGTGAGATTACAACCCACCACAAGACCACTAAGACGTCTGGTGAGCTTACAACTCACCACAAGACCACTAAGACGTCTGGTGAGCTTACAACCCACCACAAGACCACTAAGACGTCTGGTGAGCTTACAACCCACCACAAGACCACTAAGACGTCTGGTGAGCTTACAACCCACCACAAGACTACTAAGACGTCTGGTGAGCTTACAACCCACCACAAGACCACTAAGACGTCTGGTGAGCTTACAACCCACCACAAGACCACTAAGACGTCTGGTGAGCTTACAACCCACCACAAGACCACTAAGACGTCTGGTGAGCTTACAACCCACCACAAGACCACTAAGACGTCTGGTGAGCTTACAACCCACCACAAGACCACTAAGACGTCTGGTGAGCTTACAACCCACCACAAGACCACTAAGACGTCTGGTGAGCTTACAACCCACCACAAGACCACTAAGACGTCTGGTGAGCTTACAACCCACCACAAGACCACTAAGACGTCTGTTGAGCTTACAACCCACCACAAGACCACTAAGACGTCTGGTGAGCTTACAACCCACCACAAGACCACTAAGACGTCTGGTGAGCTTACAACCCACCACAAGATCACTAAGACGTCTGGTGAGCATACAACCCACCACAAGGCAGTAGGACGCGGAGATGAACTTACAACCCACCAAAAACCCACTAAAATGCGGTGAGCTTACAACCCACCACAAGACCACTAAGACGTCTGGTGAGCTTACAACCCACCACAAGACCACTAAGACGTCTGGTGAGCTTACAACCCACCACAAGATCACTAAGGCGTCTGGTGAGCTTACAACCCACCACAAGGCAGTAGGACGCGGAGATGAACTTACAACCCACCAAAAACCCACTAAAATGCGGTGAGCTTACAACCCACCTAGTTAGACCAAGAGATTATTACTTCTTGTCCACCAGTACCGCGCACATGCGTGCACACACGCATATTCATAAGCGTGTTCACACGCACACATGTACACACGCGCACAATGCACACACACGCACACACACACACACACACACACACACACACACACACACACACACACACACACACACACACACACACACACACACACACACACACACACACACACACTGGAGGACAGGAGGGTCAGGGGAGACATGATAACGACATATAAAATACTGCGTGGAATAGACAAGGTGGACAAAGACAGGATGTTCCAGGGAGGGGACACAGAAACAAGAGGCCACAATTGGAAGTTGAAGACACAAATGAGTCAGAGAGATATTAGGAAGCTCATGGAGCGGGGAGAGAGAGGGCCCAGTAGCAACCGGTGAAGAGGCGGGGCCAGGAGCTAAGAGTCGACCCCTGCAACCACAAATAGGTGAGTACACACACACACACACACACACACACACACACATGTACTGTTAAGGTGTTTGATACAGTATCTCATAAGAGTCTGGGACAAAAGCTAGAGGCGTATGTAGGAATAACAGGGGAAGCACCACAGTGGATCAAGGAATACTTAACAGGAAAGAAACGACGAGTTATTGTTAGGAAGGAGGTGTCGGGATGGGCGAGTGTTATGAGTGGGGTTCCACAATGGTCGGTACTTGTACCAGCACTGTTTCTTGTATATGTAAACGACATGACAGAAGAAATTGAGTCAGAGGTGTCCCTGTTCGTAGATGATATAAAATTAATGAGAAGAATACAAATAAGAGAAGATTGGGGAACGCTACAAGTGACTGAACAAGCTGCAGAAGTGGTCTGACAAGTGACTACAAGAATTTAACCCTAGCAAATGGAAAGTTATGAAAATCGGGGAAGGGCAAAGAAGACTGGAAACAGAGTACAGAGTCAGGGGACAAAAGCTGAAAGCCTTCCTGATGTGCGCCTGAGTCTCTACATCAAATGAATAACGTCAGCAGCAAACACGAGACTGGAAAATTTAGGAGTGGTTTTTCAGGAGCCTCAACATGAAGACATTCACAACACTTTACATGGCATCTTGGAGTATGCAGCGCCAGTGTGAAGCCCACATCTCATAGATGTCAGGAAGTTTTATATGCTGTATAAGAGAAGACTGAACACCACAAATATAAGGTTGTGAGAGGTATGGTGATACTGACAAACTGTGGTAAAGGACACTGGCGTATAGTTCAGGACATTTATTGATGGAAACGTTTCTCCACGAGTGGCTTCATCAGTCTTAATAAGGACTGATGACGTCACTCGTGACGAAACATTTCCCCTTGATAAATGTCCTGAACTACACACAAGAGTCACTTTCACCACAAACGTTAGCTGCTGCACCTCAGCGACTCATTTAATAAACACATACAGCTATCTCAGACTTAAAATATAATGCTAAACGACTTAAAAAGAAGGGACAAAATCAGCCATACTTACGTAACTACAAAAAAAACTGTAATTACAAATAGATAATTACAAACAGATACAGACGGCGAGATTGATAAACTATCACGGACGGGGTTTAAGGGGATTTAGCCAGAACTGAGATTAGGCGTAATGTAATATTTAGTATACAGAAATAAGAGGCTATAAAATAATTAGGGAAGTGACCAAAAATAAAATATAATGAAAATATATAGTGATCTTTAGTATCAAAACCACATCAACTAATACACAAGTGAAGTGCATGTGACAACCATTACAAGGGTTGTGTAGGGCGGGTGGAGACGTGTAGACAAGTCTAGCTACACCTGTTGAAGATTGTGAGACGTGTAGACAAGTCTAGTTACACCTGTTGAAGATTGTGAGACGTGTAGACAAGTCTAGTTACACCTGTTGAAGATTGTGAGACGTGTAGACAAGTCTAATTACACCTATTAAAGACTGGTAGACGTGTAGACAAGTTTTCTTACACTCGTTGAAGAGTGTCCACAATAAAACAAATATCAGCATAATAGTTAATATAATTACAGAGAAAGAGCGTTATTGAGAGTAAATAAGTGTTAACTGAAGGAGTGTGTTATTATGAGGCTTCACAGGGAACCACAAACTTAATACCATCATCATTGTCGTTCTACCTGACAAATACAAATATTACAGTGGACAAATATTAACTATATATGTAGTGAGTCCCGTAACATGAGAAAATACAATTAATTTGCAAAAAAAAAAGACGATATAATAAAGAATGGTCCAAATGCAGGTGTGGGAAAAGGCAGAATAAGTGGAAACAAAAAAGGCATCTAATCCCTACACCACAAAAAAAAAGGACAGAGATATATAAGCAAGTCAGATATTTTTCATTATATTAAAAACTAAACCCGTATATATAATAAATTAATCTAAGACTATAAATTGAAGAAAATAAAGAATATTTGATAAAAGAATAGAAGGAAAGAGCAAGTGGGGACCAGATTTTGATGAAGCAGCGGAAACCCTCAGATCAGTGGCCAAAAATTCACTGAGCAGGTCATCAGAAATTGTTCCATTTTTCTAAAAACCCAAATCACCACCAGATCTCTTATTCAAGTCTGTGATCTGATCTTATAAGACACAAACCAAGAGATACTTATCGACGATAAAAAGGGTGTTACTAAGAGTTTAGTAACACAGTTGATGTCATCCCCAAGAGAAAAGTGACTGTAGTGTGCAGCCTCACATGGAATTTCTTGACGTCACTTAAGCCTTGGTGAAACAAAAACTATGAATTCCATGAGGTCACTGAGCCCAAGTTGGGTATCTTTATCAATAAAATATCTTAAAACGGTCAACGAAGTAGCAAAATAATCAAAGAGATAAGAAAACAATCACATAAAGCAAAATGGTCAGATTTTTAAGAAATAGGTTTTGCAATTATTGTTTATTTTACTCCTCGGTTTAAAATTTATTCTTTATAATTTACAAGACTGCTTATTAAGTCCTAGGGAATACTGTACAAGAAGCAACCTTATAAGACACATCTCTAAACCATAAAGTTGTCTGACTAACAAGTGCTGCTGATGAAGCTCTGGAAAACACTTGAATAAGTCAGTGGAGTAACCCAGCAATTATGAAAATTATTATTCTCACATTCACGAGAAAACACTAAACCTACGATGGTCATACAGAGCTTCAAGAATGGTAGGTAATCAGGTTCGATTCAAAGAATGCAACAGCTCAAATTCCTTGGATCAAGGCCTGCCTAACAAAAGTCAAGGCAACCTTCCTCCCTTTCAATAAGAGAGGAGAGTGGAAGGCATTGGTTCACAGGTAAGTGTGACAGACTGCTGCACTAGACCCGACAATACCTACATACTATAAGTGTTACCTTAAACAAATATTTTTATAACACGATTACTTGAACAATGAATACGGTGCACCACGAGCACAGCCGCACTGCAAGGCAGTGCACCCACAACTAAACACCCCCTACATCAGAGTACAAAACAAATTCTGGCCACAAAATAGAGCGAAACACCAACGTCAAAGACTTGGGAGTGATCATGTCGGAGGATCTCACCTTCAAGGACCATAACATTGTATCAATCGCATCTGCTAGAAAAATGACAGGATGGATAATGAGAACCTTCAAAACGAGGGATGCCAAGCCCATGATGACACTCTTCAGGTCACTTGTTTTATCTAGGCTGGAATATTGCTGCACACTAACAGCACCTTTCAAGGCAGGTGAAATTGCTGACCTAGAAAATGTACAGAGAACCTTCACGGCGCGCATAACGGAGATAAAACACCTCAATTACTGGGAGCGCTTGAGGTTCCTGAACCTGTATTCCCTGGAACGCAGGCGGGAGAGATACATGATTATATACACCTGGAAAATCTTAGAGGGACTAGTATCGAACTTGCACGCGAAAATCACTCACTACGAAAGCAAAAGATTTGGCAGACGATGCAACATCCCCCCAATGAAAAGCAGGGGTGTCACTAGCACGTTAAGAGACCATACAATAAGTGTCAGGGGCCCGAGACTGTTCAACTGCCTCCCAGCATACATAAGGGGGATTACCAACAGACCCCTGGCAATCTTCAAGCTGGCACTGGACAAGCACCTAAAGTCGGTTCCTGACCAGCCGGGCTGTGGCTCGTACGTTGGTTTGCGTGCAGCCAGCAGTAACAGCCTGGTTGATCAGGCTCTGATCCACCAGGAGGCCTGGTTACAGACCGGGCCGCGGTGGCGTTGACCCCCGGAACTCTCTCCAGGTAAACTCCAGGTAAACACGCGTGTATATATATATATATATATATATATATATATATATATATATATATATATATATATATATATATATATATATATATATACATACATACATACATACAACCAAACACACACACACACAGAAGCCTCTATAACATAAAGAACTCGGCCATAACATGGTTGTTTGTGATGACCGGCAAGAGTGGTCTTGGCAAGTCGTGAATTAGATGGAGAGGGCAAAGTAAGAGCGGAAACATATACACGGCAGGGTAAGATGAAGTTAAAGAAGACAAAGAGGGCAGGTCAAGAGGAAAAACAGAGGAGAGTCTGAGAAGGTAGGCTACGAGAGGCCACTGAGGACTGGCTGATAGGAAAAAAAGAAGACTACAAGAGAAAAGGAAGAAGATTCGAAGAGGGGAAAATGGGAAAAGAGGAAGATAGGAAGAGAAGGGGGAAAGGAAGATAAAGAGAAGAACAGAGGAGAGGAGGGAGATGGGATAGAGGAAGAGGAAGATGATGGTAAAATTCAGGGGCAGGGGAGAGGGCAGAAGACGGAAAGGAGACGGAGTCTAGGAATCGTGTTTCTTACTGATGGCCCCAAGAGTGGGTATTTACGAGGGGTCACTGGGGAAGTGAGGAGGGAGCAGCTCCTAGAGGGAAGGGAGCAACAGGAAGAAGGAAGCAAGCACGAGGGAGAGAGGAGGAAGGAAGAAGTTGAGAGGGAACAGGGTGAAGGGACGGAGCAGGAAGTGGAAGTAGGAAGCGAGAAGGAAGCATGGGACAGATTACATGCCAAAGGAGGGGAAAGACAGAAAAATATAGGAAGAAGAAAATAATATAGGTAGTGAGGATGAGACGGAGAAAAGAGAAGGAAGGAAGGGATGGAGAAGAGAAGTGAACAGAAGGACAAAAAAGAAAAAGGGAGGATGTTTTGTACAATCATTTTAGATTTGTTTACGTGACACATCTAGTGACAATATTCTATTAATTTCCCAGGACATAAATACTGAATACAGCGTTAAGTTTAGTCCTGGTGTCACCAGCACAAGCAATACTATCTTCCTTCCTCATATTGTTTTAAAGCCAAGATTCTTAAGGATTCGTGCTGCATTAACTTTTACTTCTTCCTTAGCAAATAATTCTATTCACACTAAGTATAGCACAGTCTGGTTATGAGTTTAGGTAAAGCATTTTAAAATAATACAATACCAACAAAAACATCATAGTGAGTCAAATGTATCTGACAATATTATTAAAGGTGAAGAATAATCTGTTAAATACTTGATGGACCCACAGCAGATGAATAAAACATAGTTACCTAATTACTGGTGGAAGAATGGAATTGAACCTAGTTTCCTTGGGTTTTGAGCAGAGTACTCTGGTACTGAACTAGAGATCATGAAAACAGACACAAACAGTATAAGAAACCTTTACTGGGACAAAGTTTCGCTCAAAAGAGCTTTATCAAGTCATGACTATATGAAACATGTTTGTCTTCATGCTTGTCGGTAATAAGTTAATTCCTGGAGGTCGAGGTAAGTGATTCTAGAAGTGAGTTTGTTACAGATGGCGAGGTCTGGTATGGTCTGGTAACTACATAATGTGAGTTTGTTACAGATGGCGAGGTCTGGTATGGTCTGGTAACTACATAATGTGTGTTTGTTACAGATGGCGAGGTCTGGTATGGTCTGGTAACTACATAATGTGAGTTTGTTACAGATGGCGAGGTCTGGTATGGTCTGGTAACTACATAATGTGAGTTTGTTACAGATGGCGAGGTCTGGTATGGTCTGGTAACTACATAATGTGTGTTTGTTACAGATGGCGAGGTCTGGTATGGTCTGGTAACTACATAATGTGTGTTTGTTACAGATGGCGAGGTCTGGTATGGTCTGGTAACTACATAATGTGTGTTTGTTACAGATGGCGAGGTCTGGTATGGTCTGGTAACTACATAATGTGTGTTTGTTACAGATGGCGAGGTCTGGTATGGTCTGGTAACTACATAATGTGTGTTTGTTACAGATGGCGAGGTCTGGTATGGTCTGGTAACTACATAATGTGTGTTTGTTACAGATGGCGAGGTCTGGTATGGTCTGGTAACTACATAATGTGTGTTTGTTACAGATGGCGAGGTCTGGTATGGTCTGGTAACTACATAATGTGAGTTTGTTACAGATGGCGAGGTCTGGTATGGTCTGGTAACTACATGTGTGTTTGTTACAGATGGCGAGGTCTGGTATGCTGGTGGTGATGGCTTTGGTGGTTCTCGTAGCAGCCCTCACCAACGCTCGCTACCTTCCCACCAGGGCTGACGACTCTCGTCTTGAAGAGATCAGAGAGCTCCTCAGAGAGGTAAGTCTCCACCTCCTGACCAGCCTCAGTTAAGCCAGGCATGTTTTTCATTCTCGAGTGTGGTGTCAGAGTGATATATATATACTCTAATATCACTACAAAATGCAGCCACATTACACTTAACATCGCCGACATTCTTATTTGTGAGAAAACGGCATTTTCCTTTTAATAAACTAAAATATGTCAAGAGTAGAGGTTACAGTAGCTGGTGGACAGTTTCATTCACTCCTTTCTGTCTTATTAATAAAGTAATATTCATTATTTCCAAATTATTTTGGATATTATCTTTTTCAAGAAGTTCGGTTTTTCCTATTATATTTATTATATTCATGAAGCGTTAAACTCACAGGGGCCAAACATCGCCTGGGCAATGGGAGTGGTAGGGGTAATGTTTGAAAGGAAAAGCAGCTCCAAATGGTTGGATCCATAATCATTTGTTTCCTCCCAAACTTCATCCCACTACTTAACGACGTTAATATATGCTATTATGAATATTTTTCTTTTATTTTCATACAATCTGACAAAATATAACTAAGCCTACCAGCATCGAGAGTGACAGACGGAGGATCGAGTCTCCACCACTCTTTGCGTTGAATAAATGGCGAGTACAGTTTTGTGTGCGAGTTGAGTAAAAAAGGGAGAACAGCAGGAGACGGTCAACACACTCTTGTATCTTGCTTAGTGTGCGAAGGTCAGCACACTCGTTTATCTTTCTCAGTGTTCTGGAGTGTTATGGTGAACCTTTGTTGATATTGTGAAAGTCAGCACATTCCTCTATCTTGTTCAGTATACTGAAGTGTTATTGTGAACTTCTGCTGATATTGCGAAGGTCAGCACACTCCTCTATCTTGTTCAGTATGCTGAACGCTGTATAGCCCTTGTGGCTTAGCGCTTCTTTTTTTGATTATAATAATAATAATAATAATCAGTATACTGAAGTGTTATAGTGAACCCTTGTTGATGTTGTGAAGGTCAGCACACTATCTCTCTCTCCCTCCTCCCGTCTACCCTTTAAGTTTATATTTAGCTTTTATGTACATAGTACACAAATTTATTTTACAATGGTGTGAGGGTATGCAGGTGTTATGAGCACATAAAATGCACATTGTGTTGATTTACTCTAAGAAACTCAAATAAAGTCAGTGGACTGAAGAAGCCTACTGTGTAGGCGAAACGATCATGAAATAAAAATACCCAACTGTTGCACGTGTATCTTACTCTTCTAGTTTAACTTATTAACCACTGGGGTCCCCGTATTTCCACTGTGGTAGCCTACCACGCATGACCCCTACAGGAACACCCACACCTGGTGTGGAGTAGACCCTGTCGGGGTATGCAAGGTGTACGTCTGTGATAGGACAACACATGCACAGAGCGAGACGCATTTCACATTGAATGTGTGGCGGCGCCTGGAGCAGCGCTGGATGAGAGGTGGTTATCCACGGGGAGTCAAACAAAGGCCACTCTCCAGCTCTCAAAAATTACCCATGCCCACACAAAACTATAAATTGTATACTGTGTGCTGGTGCCTGCCACGGGCAACAGGTCGTTGATTTGGTGTCTTCCTCCATCCGGTCCACTGAGTGAACCGTAGGCAGGCGAGAAGGGTAGGTTGTGAGGTTTGAAAAATCACCCTGAGTTAAGAAGAGGAAGTTGTGAAGTATGAAGATCATTACGGTGAGAAAGGTTGACTGTGAAGTGTGAAGATCGCTAATTCCCACTTAACCAGAACCATTGTCAAGGTTCTACGTAGTGTAGAAATGCTCTCGTCACCACAAGATACCTCAGAGGCCTTGCTCCAGAACTATCAGACTGTTAATTCAGATCACTTTAGGCGAAAACCTGTGGCATACCTCAAGGATGTTTTTGGTAGAGTAGGTAAGCCGGCCATTTTTTATCTTTTTTTTTTATTTATTTTTTATGCAATTAGAAAACTATGATAAGCCACCTGGATGTAAGTAAATATTTTTTTTCTGATGAATAGTAAAACTGTGAAGAGCTGCCACATAGTCACTTATTTCAATTGTTTCACTCTCAAGACTGACATTCTGAAGTCTACTTAATTATTGGTAGTAATTGCACACTTCAAAAGCACCTACAACCCTCCTGCCCAAAAGTTATTAATAACTCCAAAAATATGCTAGATAAGTTGCTGTCATGAATCAAATCAAACACTGGTTGATGTATTTCACGAGGCGCTAATCAGCACAGACAATCAGTGCCAGTAAAGTGTAGGCTTGATTCTCCATTCCCTAAACGCTGAAATCATGGTAATCAGCAATGTAATAGGTTGGTTAGCTGGGTTTCAAGCCTATCGCCTACACAAAGGTCAATAATGTTGCATGTAACTTGGACACCACCAAGTAAGGATACTTTAATACTCAAAAGAGATTAAAGCAAACTCTCGGCATGTAAACAGAGACATATACATATACTGAAAGTTATACAATCTTTTGGGTGATAGTAGCATCAATGAACTATGTCCTCAAATGATGTTTTCAACTAATATCTTACATCCAGACATCCAAACACCACGTATGACACACGTGCAGATTTGAACGTTGCCAGACATGGTTAAATATATACTTGTTATAGGTTCATGTGACCTACTCCAACCTAACCAACCCTAAGTAAAAAAAAAAATCCAACTCAAGGCCACTAGGTGAAACATCTCAACACCGAGGACCCACCACAATTATTTTGATATATTTTTAGTTTCTCAGTTTAAACGCACTCCTATATATCTAACTACAGACTAGTCAGAACACTTGAACTTCAAACAGATAATTACTAGCTAACACAGAGCAACGTGTTATACGATCGCCTCCAGTCTAGAACTACCGAGTCACTGAAAAATTTGCTGGAGTAAAATGAATCAGACATAGAGTGAGAAACAACTTTCATGTGACCTGTCTGCGACCCCAGTCAGTGGAATCTAGCGGCAAACTAGTGGCTCGCGGTCCACTGAGTAACAAACACTCTCTGAAAGGGTACTATTATTATGCATAGGTTAGTTATAAACACATTTCACTAGTTGTACACGCGATGTTACACTAATTGTACACACAGTTACACTAGTAACACATAATGTTACACAAATAACCCGCACATAATGTTACACAAGTTGCACACACAATGTTACACTTCTTGTACACACAATGTTACATTACTTGCAGACACAATGTTACTCTAGTTGTACACACAATGTTACACTCGTTATCTTCACACATGTTACATCAGACTGACATTCACTCTATATCTGTGCAGGTCCTGGAGCGCACAGCAGACGGAGGCAGCAGCATCAGCAGCAGCAGCAGCAGGGTGAGCGGCTCTGGCTACGACAAGCGATTCCTGTTCAAGCGAGCAGCAGCTGCTGAAGGAGGCGTGGCCGGCGAAGTGGTGGAGCCCCTCCTCAACCTTCCCCAGTAACCTCTCTCTCTCGCCCTTCCTTTCCTCAGTCAACCCTATTCACCTCTCAACCAGACACACCAACCAACCCTCAACCCCTTTCCTAGCGACCTCATTCATTATATCCTATGATTGATTTTCACTATCAATTACAAACATGACACCCAATTTGTGTTAGCCAGGAGAACATGTTTGCAACATCGTAACTTATGCAGGATCGCCTCTGTGTAGGCACCAAGAGTCGAGTAAAATGAAATATACCGTCAACTTGTTCGTTTGATTCTTCACCTTAATACATGATTCAGAGATGACCTGAAGAACTGACCATATTAGTAACTCTCCACACTTAATTCTTCTACTTTACCTTCATTGTTTATACCCTCTCTACTTAACACACACACACACACACACACACACACACACACACACACACACACACACACTGTGCACAGGTAGAGAACAAGGTAATATGTGAATAACTAAAGTGTAACACTTGTCAATGCTCAATAATAACCCACATGGAGCCAGAAACACAGGAGGTTGACTGATCTGTATATTTCGACCCAAAGTCACAATGTGTACACACACTGTGACATTGTGCACAGGTAGAGAACAATATGTGTACAAGTAGAGAACAAGACAATATGTGCACAAGTAGAAAACAAGGTAAGTGCACAAGGTAAGTGCACAAGATATGTGAACAAGATATGTGCATAGGCATATAACGAGATTATGTGCACAGGCAGAGAACAAGAGAATATGTACATAGGCAGAGAACAAGAGAATATGTACATAGGCAGAGAACAAGAGAATATGTACATAGGCAGAGAACAAGAGAATATGTACATAGGCAGAGAACAAGAGAATATGTACATAGGCAGAGAACAAGAGAATATGTACATAGGCAGAGAACAAGAGAATATGTGCATAGGCAGAGAACAAGAGAATATGTACATAGGCAGAGAACAAGAGAATATGTGCATAGGCAGAGAACAAGAGAATATGTGCATAGGCAGAGAACAAGAGAATATGTACATAGGCAGAGAACAAGAGAATATGTGCATAGGCAGAGAACAAGAGAATATGTACATAGGCAGAGAACAAGAGAATATGTGCATAGGCAGAGAACAAGAGAATATGTACATAGGCAGAGAACAAGAGAATATGTACATAGGCAGAGAACAAGAGAATATGTACATAGGCAGAGAACAAGAGAATATGTACATAGGCAGAGAACAAGAGAATATGTACATAGGCAGAGAACAAGAGAATATGTGCATAGGCAGAGAACAAGATAATATGTACATAGGCAGAGAACAAGAGAATATGTGCATAGGCAGAGAACAAGAGAATATGTGCATAGGCAGAGAACAAGAGAATATGTACATAGGCAGAGAACAAGAGAATATGTACATAGGCAGAGAACAAGAGAATATGTACATAGGCAGAGAACAAGAGAATATGTGCACAGGTAGAGAACAAGAGAATATGTACATAGGCAGAGAACAAGAGAATATGTGCATAGGCAGAGAACAAGAGAATATGTGCATAGGCAGAGAACAAGAGAATATGTGCACAGGTAGAGAACAAGAGAATATGTACATAGGCAGAGAACAAGAGAATATGTGCATAGGCAGAGAACAAGAGAATATGTACATAGGCAGAGAACAAGAGAATATGTGCACAGGTAGAGAAGAAGACAATATTTGCACAGGAAAAGAACAAGGCAAGAAGGTCAAATAGCCAACAGAACAAATAACAAAAACATATATACACGAGCCTTACAAATAACCCGAATTTATTGAAGGAAAGTGTGGAGCGGGGAAGAGCAATTAAAATGTTTGGCTCCATTGACATAGAGAGTTTATCAAATTTCAACAGAGATGAGAAGGAAGACAGACAAATATAAGAATAACAAAATATACACACACACACACACACACACACACACACACACACACACACATATATATATATATATATATATATATATATATATATATATATATATATATATATATATATATATATATATATATATATATATATATATATATATATATATATATATATATATATATATATATATATATATATATATATATATATATATATATATATATATATATATATATATATATATATATATATATATATATATATATATATACATATATATATATATATATATATATATATATATATATATATATATATATATATATATATATATATATATATATGAAGGAGGGGTGTTAATGTTGCAGTTTAAAAACTGTAGTGTAAAGCACCCTTCTGGCAAGACAGTGATGGAGTGAATGATGGTGAAAGTTTTTCTTTTTCGGGCCACCCTGCCTTGGTGGGAATCGGCCAGTGTGATAATAAAAATAATAAATATATATATATATATATATATATATATATATATATATATATATATATATATATATATATATATATATAGTTTTTTTTAAGAACATAAGAAAGGAGGAACACTGCAGCAGGCCTGCTGGCCCATACTAGGCAGGTCCTTTACAATTCATCCCACTAACAAAACATTTGCCCAACCCAATTTTCAATGCCACCCAAGAAATAAGCTCTGATGTGAAAGTCCCACTCAAATCCAACCCCTCCCACTCATGTACTTACCCAACCTAAATTTGAAACTACCCAAAGTCCTAGCCTCAGTAACCCAACTAGGTAGACTGTTCCACTCATCAACTACCCTATTTTCAAACCAATACTTTCCTATGTCCTTTCTAAATCTAAACTTATCTAATTTAAATCCATTACTGCGGGTTCTCTCTTGGAGAGACATCCTCAAGACCTTATTAATATCCCCTTTATTAATACCTATCTTCCACTTATACACTTCGATCAGGTCTCCCCTCATTCTTCGTCTAACAAGTGAATGTAACTTAAGAGTCTTCAATCTTTCTTCATAAGGAAGATTTCTAATGCTATGTATTAATTTAGTCATCCTACGCTGAATGTTTTCTAACGAATTTATGTCCATTCTGTAATATGGAGACCAGAATTGAGCTGCATAATCTAGGTGAAGCCTTACTAATGATGTATAAAGCTGCACGCATTGCCCTCAGACATTTTATCCTGGGATAGAATATAGAGGGGCAGGTAGCTGCAGAAACACTAACAAGAAGGACACATTAAAAATAACATCTGCACACACGTTGCATAACAGCATCTATTTGACAAAGCTCTACACTGTAAATAAATATTGTCACTATGAAAGCTTATCGTGCAGCATGTGACGCTCGGCTCATCTCGGCGAGGATTTTCTTGAAAATAATATAAAATACCGATAGGTTGGAGATTAAGACATGTGCAACAGTTGGGTATCTTTACTGATGAAACGTTTCGCCTACACAGTAGGCTTCTTCAGCCAAATGTAAAGGGAGCAGTAGTAAAGAAATAAAGATGATGTAATCAGTCCATTAACCTTGGAGAAAAAGTATTTGAGGCGGTTAGATCCTCATCCTGGAGAAGAGTTCAGCTCCATGGTCTGGAACGATGTTCCAGACCATGTGTCTTAATCTTCTGCGAGGACTTCCAAGCAGCCTTAACACTTAACCATACATTAAAAAAAGTGTCACATTTATCAGAGAGCAGCGTGTGAAGGTGCTCAGTCTGAATGACCTCCTCGCTGAACGTCCACCTGAATGACCTCCTCGCTGAACGTCCACCTGAATGACCTCCTCGCTGAACGTCCACCTGAATGACCTCCTCGCTGAACGTCCACCTGAATGACCTCCTCGCTGAACGTCCACCTGAATGACCTCCTCGCTGAACGTCCACCTAAATGTAGACTCACTAATTGATTTTTTGACAGAAGCTGATTTACTTCACCAGCTTTGATTTCTATTTTACACCCTCACTAGCCCCAACCCCACTAAAAATTACGTCCGCCCTCACTTGCACATTCCTCCTCAGAGTGCGTGAGCAGGAAATTGCAAGTGACTGGAATAATACACAAATAACCCATACATAGAAGAGAGAAGCTTACGATAACTTTTCGGTCCGACTTGGATCATTTACAAAGTCACACTAGGTAAGTTTAGTCAGGAAACAGGACAAGTGTTTCCTGACGCTAGTCTTAGTCATATGATGGCCCGCCGTTGGAGCTTTTGGTCATGTGAGCGAGTGCCTTTCGCTGGCTTACCAGTCCATCAGCTGGCCCGTGGCCTGGTGGCAAAAACTCTCGTTTCACACGATGATTGTCCGGGTTCGATTCCCGGCAAGGGTAGAAACATTGGGCATGTTTCCTTACACCGGTTGTCTATGTTCATCCATCAGTAATAATGGGTACCTGGGTGTTAGTCGACTGGTGTGGGTCGCAATTATTACCAGAGGTAATAATTTGCTCGACCTAGTCTTGTAAAATAAAGAAACACTCATAAATAATCTGGAGATCACTGAAGAGCTTGGCGCAAGTGATCACAAATCCATTACTTTTAATATTACCTGGGAGTACGAGAATAAGAATAAAACAGTAAAAGTGCCCGATTTCCGTTCCGCCGATTATAATGGACTTAGGGAACACCTGTCTAATCTCGACTGGGGTAATCTAGCTAATGATTTTATTGACAATGATCGTACTCGCGATAACGAAGGGGTCTGCGTTTATGATTTTTTTCTTAATAATGTACAGCGTGCACAGAGTATATATATTCACCAGAGAGATATTAGGTCAACGAAGAATGACCCTAGATGAATTAATAATAGACTACAACACCTACTGGGAGAGAAAAAGAGGAATTTATAGGCACATCAAAAGAGGAGAGGTTAACCTTATGCTCATTTTAAGAGGACTAAAAAATGGGATTAGAAAGGCTAAACGCGACTATGAAATGAGATTTGCTAATTAATCAAAGACTATTCCAAAAGGGTTCTTTCAAGTGTATAAGACAAAAGTCAGGGAAAAAGTGGGACCGCTAAGAATTGGGAATGGAGATCTGACTGAAAATGAGCAGGAAATGTATTCTCTATTTAATGGTTATTTCTTGTCAGTCTTTACACAGGAAGATATAAATGATAACCCAGAAACTGACAATTATTAAGATCCTGAAGAAAATCAATTAAGGAATATTACTGTCACGAGGGACTTGGTTATCAAACAGGTAGATAAACTGAAGCAAAATAAGTTCCCGGGCCCTGATTAATTATTTTCAAGAGTGCTTAAGGGATATAAGTTGGAACTTAGCCGTTAACGAGCGTGTTTAATGCGTCCATCCAATATGGTGTTGTGCCAGAGATGTGGAAGATGGCTAATGTTATTCCTATCTTTAAATCAGGGGATAAGTCCATTCCATCAAATTACCGCCCAATAACCCTTACGTCTATAGTAGGCAAATTATCAGAGTCAATTATAGCTGACATTATTAGAAGTCACCTTGAAGAGCATAATTTGATTAATGAATCTCATCATGGGTTCATGACAGGTCGTTCCTGCCTGACAAATTTACTGACGTTCTTCAATAAAACATTTGAGGCAGAAGACAGTGATAAAGAATATGATATTGTTTATTTGGATTTCAGTAAAGCCTCTGATAGAGTACCTCACAAAAGAATCTTAAGAAAAGTGGCAGCTCATGGTATAGGAGATGAGATTCTAGCATGGATATAGGCATGGTTTACTTGGAGTATACCTGGAGAGGGTTTCGGGGGTCAACGCCCCCGCGGCTCGGTCTGAGACCAGGCCTCGTGGTGGCCGCACGCAAACTGACGTACGAACCACAGCCCAGCTGGTCAGGTACTGACTTTAGGTGCCTGTCCAGTGCCTTCTTAAAGACAGCCAGGGGTCTATTGACAATCCCCCTTATGTATGCTGGGAGGCTTACCAGTAGAAAGCAGAGAGTTTCCATTAATGGGGTCAAATATGAATGGGAACTGGTCACTAGTGGCGTTCCACAAGGATAAGTTTTAGGCCCACTGTTGTTCATAATTTACATTAACGACCTCGATGAAGGAATTACAAGTGACATGAGCAAATTTGCGGATGATTCAAAAACAGGCCGAATGATTGAGTCTGAGGAGGAGGAGGATACCAATGAACTCTAGGAGAATTTGGACAAATTAATGTCTTGGTCTGAAAAATGGCAGATGAAGTTCAACGTGGACAAGTGTAAGGTCCTAGTCCTTGGGAATGAGAATAACGCTCGAAGTTGTAAACTAGGTGAAGCAGAGCTTGATCACACAGTGTGAAAAGGACTTGGCAGTCATGGTATGCTGAAACCTAAAGCCAAGACAACAGTGCCTAAGTGTGAGCAATAAGGCTAACAGATTACTAGGAGTTATTTCAAGAAGGGTAAGTAACAGGAGTCCAAAAGTTATTTTACAGCTCTATACATCACTAGTGAGGCCTCATTTAGAACATTAAAATGGTATAAAATACCGACAGGTTGTTAGGTAAGACACATATGCAACAGTTAGGTATCTTTATTTCGAAATGTTCCGCCTATGGAACAATGCTCTTCTCCAGACTGAGGGACTGACCACCTCAAAACTTTAAGGGTGATGGACTGATTACATCGTCTTCAAGTATCTTCTGCTTCTATCAACTTTTCTGTACTCGACTGAAGAAGCCTACTGTGTAGGCGAAACATTTCGAAATAAAGATACCTAACTGTTGCATGTGTCTTACCTAACAGGCCTCATTTAGATTATGACGCTCAGTCTTGGTCTTACTACAGGATGGATATAAATTGAAGATGGATATAAATTCATTGGAGAACATACAGAGAAGGATGCCTAAAATTATTCACTGTATAAGGAATCTCCCATATGAAGACAGACTTAGATCCTTGAATCTTCACTCTCTTGAGAGACGCAGAATGAGAGGAGATATCATCTAAGTGTATAAGTGGAACATGAGCATAAACAAAGGCGATATTAATAAAATACTGACGATATCAACTCAGGTAAGAACCAAGAATGTAAAGTACATTCGTAAGTAATGGTTTTCAGAGTGGTCGATGCGTGGAACAATCTTCCGAGTAGGGAAATCGAGGCTAGGACCCTGGGTAGCTTTAAGAAGAGATTGGACAAATATATGAGTGAGATTAAGACACATGTGCAACATCTGGGTATCTTTATTGTAGACGTTTCGCCATCCAGTGGCTTTATCAATACAAATTCTAGGACATAACTTGAAGACAGTAGAACTATGTACAGAAGATGAGGTAATCAGTCCCTCAACCTCAACCATTTATTTCCCTCAACCTAGGAGTAGGTGCGAACAGCACCATAGTCGTGGAGATTCTGAAGCAGAAGAAATGATCCTGGCGCTTATATAGTAACGTCAGGTGTAGCAGACGAGGGCATATTCACTGGTAGGCGGGATTCCCCAGTGGAAGTAGGTCCTTCCCAAAGAGATGGGTTAGTTGTAGTAGTAGTTGTGTCTTAATCTCATCTTGTCGGTATTGTATACCATTCGTACACAA
Source organism: Cherax quadricarinatus (assembly GCF_038502225.1). NCBI lineage: Eukaryota > Metazoa > Arthropoda > Malacostraca > Decapoda > Parastacidae > Cherax > Cherax quadricarinatus. Next base: position 10,941,929 of record NC_091307.1, read on the forward strand.
ATATATGAGTGGGAGGGGCTGGCTTTTAGTGGTGTCGTGGGTACGGAAGTAAATTCTTAAGTAGCTTTGGGAAGGGGTGGTTTTGATAAGGACCTGTCTTATATGGGCCAGTAGGCCTTCTGCAGTGTTCCTCCATTCTTATGTTCTTAGGTTTGTTAAGTCGTGTGGTACCACCTCTAATGATATTCAGCATTATCACCGAACACTTACGACAATCACAACTATCACCATCACAACGGCTACGACATCTGCTACTACCAGCACCGCCTCCATCACTATTGCCTCTGCCACCACGACTAAAACAACAAACAATAACAACCATAACAACAACAAAAACGACCAACCCCACCCACCAACCACGTCTCCGCCGCCGCCGCCGCCGCTACCACCACCACCACAAGGCCCTCCAAGGTTTCTTCACTCGCTGTCGACCTTCCTGACAAGGAAGTTGTGGCGGCCATTCTAAACTTATATTGAATTCGTGTGCAGAGTTCACTGTAAAAGAAAAAAAAAAGTTTTTTTTGAACGATTCTTCCATTTTGCCGAGATGACTTCAGCTGTGATACAATGATACATTACTCTGTTTAACAGTAGTGACCTTCCTTCTTCACCAGATACTACTCACTAGTACTGACCTTCTTCACCAGATACTACTCACTAGAACTGACCTTCCTTCACCAGATACTACTCACTAGTACTGACCTTCATCACCAGATACTACTCACTAGTACTGACCTTCTTCACCAGATACTACTCACTAGAACTGACCTTCCTTCACCAGATACTACTCACTAGTACTGACCTTCATCACCAGATACTACTCACTAGAACTGACCTTCCTTCACCAGATACTACTCACTAGAACTGACCTTCATCACCAGATACTACTCACTAGTACTGACCTTCATCACCAGATACTACTCACTAGTACTGACCTTCTTCACCAGATACTACTCACTAGTACTGACCTTCATCACCAGATACTACTCACTAGTACTGACCTTCTTCACCAGATACTACTCACTAGTACTGACCTTCATCACCAGATACTACTCACTAGTACTGACCTTCATCACCAGATACTACTCACTAGTACTGACCTTCATCACCAGATACTACTCACTAGTACTGACCTTCTTCACCAGATACTACTCACTAGTACTGACCTTCATCACCAGATACTACTCACTAGTACTGACCTTCTTCACCAGATACTACTCACTAGTACTGACCTTCTTCACCAGATACTACTCACTAGTACTGACCTTCATCACCAGATACTACTCACTAGTACTGACCTTCTTCACCAGATACTACTCACTAGTACTGACCTTCTTCACCAGATACTACTCACTAGTACTGACCTTCATCACCAGATACTACTCACTAGTACTGACCTTCATCACCAGATACTACTCACTAGTACTGACCTTCATCACCAGATACTACTCACTAGTACTGACCTTCATCACCAGATACTACTCACTAGTATTGACCTTCATCACCAGATACTACTCACTAGTACAGACCTTCATCACCAGATACTACTCACTAGTACTGACCTTCATCACCAGATACTACTCACTAGTACCGACCTTCTTCACCAGATACTACTCACTAGTACTGACCTTCTTCACCAGATACTACTCACTAGTACTGACCTTCATCACCAGATACTACTCACTAGTACTGACCTTCTTCACCAGATACTACTCACTAGTACTGACCTTCATCAACAGATACTACTCACTAGTACTGACCTTCATCACCAGATACTACTCACTAGTACTGACCTTCTTCACCAGATACTACTCACTAGTACTGACCTTCATCACCAGATACTACTCACTAGTACTGACCTTCATCACCAGATACTACTCACTAGTACTGACCTTCATCACCAGATACTACTCACTAGTACTGACCTTCTTCACCAGATACTACTCACTAGTACTGACCTTCATCACCAGATACTACTCACTAGTACTGACCTTCTTCACCAGATACTACTCACTAGTACTGACCTTCATCACCAGATACTACTCACTAGTACTGACCTTCTTCACCAGATACTACTCACTAGTACTGACCTTCTTCACCAGATACTACTCACTAGTACTGACCTTCATCACCAGATACTACTCACTAGTACTGACCTTCATCACCAGATACTACTCACTAGTACTGACCTTCATCACCAGATACTACTCACTAGTACTGACCTTCTTCACCAGATACTACTCACTAGTACTGACCTTCATCACCAGATACTACTCACTAGTACTGACCTTCACCAGATACTACTCACTAGTACTGACCTTCATCACCAGATACTACTCACTAGTACTGACCTTCATCACCAGATACTACTCACTAGTACTGACCTTCATCACCAGATACTACTCACTAGTACTGACCTTCATCACCAGATACTACTCACTAGTACTGACCTTCATCACCAGATACTACTCACTAGTACTGACCTTCATCACCAGATACTACTCACTAGTACTGACCTTCATTACCAGACATAACTCACTAGTACTGACCTTCATCACCAGACATTACTCACTAGTACTGACCTTCATCACCAGACATTACTCACTAGCACTGACCTTCATCACCAGACATTACTCACTAGCACTGACCTTCATCACCAGACATTACTCACTAGCACTGACCTTCATCACCAGACATTACTCACTAGCACTGACCTTCATCACCAGACATTACTCACTAGCACTGACCTTCATCACCAGACATTACTCACTAGCACTGACCTTCATCACCAGACATTACTCACTAGCACTGACCTTCATCACCAGACATTACTCACTAGCACTGACCTTCATCACCAGACATTACTCACTAGCACTGACCTTCATCACCAGACATTACTCACTAGCACTGACCTTCATCACCAGACATTACTCACTAGCACTGACCTTCATCACCAGACATTACTTACAATGTCCCGTTAAAAGCAGCTCAGAGAAAAGGACAGAATCACCCACAAGTAGGTTATCATGGGTGAAATGTAATTGTGTGTGTGTGTGTGTGTGTACTCACCTATTTGTGGTTGCAGGGGTCGATTCATAGCTCCTGGTCCCGCCTCTTCACTGATCGCTGCTAGGTCCTCTCTCTTCCTGTTCCATGAGCTTTTATCAAATCTTGTCTTAAAACTATGTATGGTTCCTGCCTCCATTACATCACTTTCCAGACTTTTCCACTTCCTGACAACTCTGTGACTGGAGAAATACTTCCTAACATCCCTCTGACTAATCTGAGCATTCAACTTCCAATTGTGACCCCAACTGCGACCCCACGTCCTACTAAACTTAACAAAGGTTTTGCTCATCAGTAGGGCCTACCAGGCTTTTCATTATAATGTAGCCAAAGTTTTCTTAATATTATTTCAATAATGGGATGAGCTCTAAACTCGTAAGTCATATAGCCTCTGGAGGAATGGGAGGCATTCAGATTCACTTCGTGAAAAGAGAGGGCATGTCCCCTTCCTTGAATCAATAACCCTTCATCAGCAAGTGCCAGGTCACCGCATGGAGAAAACCTGGACCAAGACCCATTCTGGCGAACCTACCTGTACCTCATCGGCATCCACGTTCTCTCTTTTTCTTCTTTGGTACTTAAGGTGTTTCAACAACCAGGTCATTAGCAGTACAGGCCTCTCGTACAGGGCTCTTAAAACTGAGTGTAGATGTGGTTAAATGTTCATACTCTTGCAGATGAGGACCAGGTTACCACAGCTGTTTACAACTACCACCACTACTGGAGAAAAACCAAAACAGAAGAAATAGAAAATCCGCACCGCGCAACTAGGAGGGGGAAAAAACTACCCCAATCACCAAGTCCCCTAGAAAATCTCCCACACCCCATTGCGTTGCAGAAAATCCTCCACTCTTACATCTCTCTCCACGTCTCCTCCAGGAAAGATCATTTTCTTCGTCAGAAGATACGGAAAAGTTTCTCGTGACACTGTTATAAGTCACATGATGATCCGCCCAGTGGAGCTGTTGGTCACTTCAGAGAGATCATCTGCCCGCTTACCGCTCCATCCCACGGAAAATTAAATCTCGCATTCTTAAATGTCGTTTAACATCTCTCTCTCTTTCTCTCTCTCTCTCTCTCTCTCTCTCTCTCTCTCTCTCTCTCTCTCTCTCTCTCTCTCTCTCTCTCTCTCTCTCTCTCTCTCTCTCTCTCTCTCTCTCTCTCTCTCTCTCTCTCTCTCTCTCTCTCTCTCTCTCTCTCTCTCTCTCTCTCTCTCTCGTGGCCTCACCCAGGTGGTGTGCAGGACCAACGATAACCTCGACACACTCACACTGGTCATTCCAATCGGATAAAACGAAGCACCAGAGGCTTACCACCGATCCTTCAGTTAACTTGCTGAAATGAACAAGGTATTACAGATATATACATAATGGAGGGGTAGGGCTTCCCTATATATATTTCTGAGTAGTGTGAGCATTCATGGGTTTCTTTGTACTTGTGTGTGAGCATTCATGGGTTTCTTTGTACTTCTGGATGAATTTATGGATTTCTGTGTGCAAAGGTATACATACACGAAGGTTTGTATGCTTGTGTATGCATTCAAGTGATTCGAAAATATTGCAGCCTATTGAGGTGTAGGTTAAAATAAACTGGAACTGAATCAGTCCATGAAAGGTAATTTACGGAGATATCTCCGTCTTTCACACTACTGTATATTTCTCAAGAGAAACACACACACACACACACACACACACACACACACAGTGAAGAGGCGGGGCCAGGAGCTGAGTCTCGACCCCTGCAACCACAAATAAACGAGGACACAAACGACACAATAACAACAACCGCCACCACCATTACCACCATCACCACCACCATTACCATCACCGCCAACATTACCACCACCATTAGCACCCCTACACCAACACCACCACCAACAACAACACCACTAACGCCACCACCAACAACATCACTAACACCATCACAAAAAAAAGGAATTTTTCTGACGACAATAACCCAATTAAATCATCAGGTTAATTCATCTCAGCAAACTTCTTATTATTTGACAACAACATAAGGCAGAGAATCAGAGTCAATCCTCATTTTTACTCCGCAAGTTAATTCGCCTCTTGATCAAGCTAAGTTGTGAGTGTTGTTTTACCGTGTGCGGCGGCGTCCTGGCACATCTGTGGTGCTCATCAAAACGGAGGAGGCTGCTTTGATGGTGATGATATTTTTACTGCAGCTCTAGCAATAGTGAACACACCATCTTAATTAACGCCTGGGCAAAACTCCGCTCCACCTCTCTCTCTCTCTCTCTCTCCCATTACTGATGCCCAGCCAGATAATACAAGATTACCTTCCATGCATATGCACATTCATACATTACAATCGCAAACAAGCGATCTTAACAATGCAGAACAAGCAACATGATGATGGAAATCTTTAACTCTAGATCTTTCGCATTCTGGTGCGTTTTCAGGAGCTATGCAATGTTGCAAGATAGCAACAGATACGAGGGGGAAATTTCTTTGAGGCAAGAGAGAAGGTAGGAATGGCAGCCCATGGACCGCCACTGATATCTTCTGTCTTGCCTCAGAGAACTGACCCTCCTATCTGTTGCTGTTTTGCAGCACTGCATAGCTCCTGACGACGCATGAGTGCGAAACATCTAGAGCTAAAGATTTCCATCCCCATGTGGATTCTTCTCCATAGACACTCATTCATTCACGAATTGTTTACCAAGGAAGGTTTAAAAACATTACAGCTTTTTTCCTGGGATTATAAGGAAAAAACGGCAAAAAACGTGAAAAGTAACACTAAGGTTCAGGAAGAAAGTAACATGGAACACATACTGTACAAAGTAACAGTAAGCTTCAGGAAGAAAGTAACATGGAACACATACTGTACAAAGAAATCACATGAAATGTAAAGAAAATATCAAAATAAACTTCAAACCGTTGTATTTAGCGACCTTACAAAGTCACAAAACATTAGAATGTATTCATAATATAGCCCGAAACAAATTCCAAACAGCAGATCTATTTAGTTACTAGGACAGTCACATAAATTAACCAAAATACAACGAAGAGACGCATTATATTTACGATTTCAGCCAAACTTTTGATAAAATTCCTCATGGGGAGCTAATTTAACAACTGGCAAAATTGGTGAATAAATAGAAAGTATTGCAGTATGATGAAAGCATTTGTGATTGCTACTAAAGTAAGACCAGTTGCAGGAGCAGTTGCAGGAGCAGTGAGAACAGTTGCAGGAGCAGTGAGAGCAGTTGCAGGAGCAGTGAGAGCAGTTGCAGTAGTGAGAGCAGTTGCAGGAGCAGTGAGAGCAGTTGCAGGAGTAGTGAGAGCAGTTGCAGAAGCAGTGAGAGCAGTTGCAGGAGTAGTGAGAGCAGTTGCAGGAGCAGTGAGAGCAGTTGCAGGAGTAGTGAGAGCAGTTGCAGGAGCAGTGAGAGCAGTTGCAGGAGTAGTGAGAGCAGTTGCAGGAGCAGTGAGAGCAGTTGCAGGAGCAGTGAGAGTAGTTGCAGGAGCAGTGAGAGCAGTTGCAGTAGCAGTGATAGCAGTTGCAGGAGCAGTGAGAGAAGCTGCAGGAGCAGTGAGAGCAGTTGCAGGAGCAGTGAAAGCAGTTGCAGGAGCAGTGAAAGCAGTTGCAGGAGCAGTGAGAGCAGTTGCAGGAGCAGTGAGAGCAGTTGCAGGAGCAGTGAGAGCAGTTGCAGTAGCAGTGATAGCAGTTGCAGGAGCAGTGAGAGCAGCTGCAGTAGCAGTGAGAGCAGTTGCAGGAGCAGTGAGAGCAGTTGCAGGAGCAGTGAGAGCAGTTGCAGGAGCAGTGAGAGCAGTTGCAGTAGCAGTGAGAGCAGTTGCAGTAGCAGTGAGAGCAGTTGCAGTAGCAGTGAGAGCAGTTGCAGTAGCAGTGAGAGCAGTTGCAGGAGCAGTGAGAGCAGTTGCAGTAGCAGTGAGAGCAGTTGCAGGAGCAGTGAGAACAGTTGCAGTAGCAGTGAGAGCAGTTGTAGGAGCAGTTGCAGGAGCAGTGAGAGCAGCTGCAGTAGCAGTGAGAGCAGTTGCAGGAGCAGTGAGAGCAGTTGCAGGAGCAGTGAGAGCAGTTGCAGGAGCAGTGAGAGCAGTTGCAGGAGCAGTGAGAGCAGTTGCAGGAGCAGTGAGAGCAGTTGCAGGAGCAGTGAGAGCAGTTGCAGTAGCAGTGAGAGCAGTTGCAGTAGCAGTGAGAGCAGTTGCAGGAGCAGTGAGAGCAGTAGCAGTAGCAGTGAGAGCAGTTGCAGGAGCAGTGAGAGCAGTTGCAGTAGCAGTGAGAGCAGTTGCAGTAGCAGTGAGAGCAGTTGCAGTAGCAGTGAGAGCAGTTGCAGGAGCAGTGAAAGCAGTTGCAGGAGCAGTGAGAGCAGTTGCAGGAGCAGTGAGAGCAGTTGCAGGAGCAGTGAGAGCAGTTGCAGGAGCAGTGAAAGAAGTTGCAGGAGCAGTGAAAGCAGTTGCAGGAGCATTGACAGCAGTTGCAGGAGCAGTGAGAGCAGTTGCAGGAGCAGTGAGAGCAGTTGTAGGAGCAGTGAGAGCAGTTGCAGAAGCAGTGAGAGCAGTTGCAGGAGCAGTGAGAGCAGTTGTAGGAGCAGTGAAAGCAGTTGCAGTAGCAGTGAGAGCAGTTGCAGGAGCAGTGAGAGCAGTTGCAGGAGCAGTGAGAGCAGTTGCAGTAGCAGTGAGAGCAGTTGCAGTAGCAATGAGAGCAGTTGCAGGAGCAGTGAGAGCAGTTGCAGTAGCAGTGAGAGCAGTTGCAGGAGCAGTGAGAGCAGTTGCAGGAGCAGTGAGAGCAGTTGCAGTAGCATGGAGAGCAGTTGCAGTAGCAATGAGAGCAGTTGCAGGAGCAGTGAGAGCAGTTGCAGGAGCAGTGAGAGCAGTTGCAGTAGCAGTGAGAGCAGTTGCAGGAGCAGTGAGAGCAGTTGCAGGAGTAGTGAACGCAGTTGCAGGAGCAGTGAAAGTAATTGCAGGAGCAATGAGAGCAGTTGCAGGAGCAGTGAGATCAGTTGCAGGAGCAGTGAGAGCAGTTGCAGGAGCAGTGAACGCAGTTGCAGGAGCAGTGAAAGCAGTTGCAGGAGCAATGAGAGCAGTTGCAGGAGCAGTGAGAGCAGTTGCAGGAGCAGTGAACGCAGTTGCAGGAGCAGTGAGAGCAGTTGCAGGAGCAGTGAGAGCAGTTGCAGGAGTAGTGAACGCAGTTGCAGGAGCAGTGAAAGTAGTTGCAGGAGCAATGAGAGCAGTTGCAGGAGCAGTGAGAGCAGTTGCAGGAGCAATGAGAGCAGTTGCAGGAGCAGTGAGAGCAGTTGCAGGAGCAGTGAGAGCAGTTGCAGTAGCAGTGAGAGCAGTTGCAGGAGCAGTAAAAGCAGTTGCAGGAGCAGTGAGAGCAGTTGCAGGAACAGTGAAAGCAGTTGCAGGAGCAGTGAGAGCAGTTGCAGGAGCAGTGAGAGCAGTTGCAGGAGCAGTGAAAGCAGTTGCAGGAGCAGTGAGAGCAGTTGCAGGAGCAGTGAAAGCAGTTGCAGGAGCAGTGAGAGCAGTTGCAGGAGCAGTGAGAGCAGTTGCAGGAGCAGTGAGAGCAGTTGCAGGAGCAGTGAGAGCAGTTGCAGGAGCAGTGAGAGCAGTTGCAGGAGCAGTGAGAGCAGTTGCAGGAGCAGTGAGAGCAGTTGCAGGAGCAGTAAAAGCAGTTGTAGAAGCAGTGAGAGCAGTTGCAGGAGCAGTGAGAGCAGTTGCAGGAGCAGTGAAAGCAGTTGTAGGAGCAGTGAGAGCAGTTGCAGGAGCAGTGAGAGCAGTTGCATGAGCAGTGAAAGCAGTTGCAGGAGCAGTGAGAGCAGTTGCAGGAGCAGTGAGAGCAGTTGCAGGAGCAGTGAGAGCAGTTGCAGGAGCAGTGAGAGCAGTTGCAGGAGCAGTGACTACTATATCCTCAGGAAATAAAATTAAAATGAACATAAGTAAATTAAGTAAAATAAACTGTCTACATATCTCTACAAGAAGACAGGAATGTAGTGAGCGAATATAGTGATAAATGGATAAAAAATATTAAGATAATGGTCATGTAATGCAAATGGGAGAAAGATAACAGGATATACATTATAAATAACAGTGACTACGTGATAAAATAATGTTAGCGTTAGAGTGAGGGAGACAGAGAGAGAGAGAGAGAGAGAAAGAGAGAGAGAGAGAGAGAGAGAGAGAGAGAGAGAGAGAGAGAGAGAGAGAGAGAGAGAGAGAGAGAGAGAGAGAGACAGCATAATGATGTCAACGAGATAAAGTCAGTTGATCAAATGAAAATGCTGGCCCACAGATGGCTCCAACTTCATCCTGTTCCCTACTTGTATGTCTCATAACAATAAAAATGCTTTCAAATGAGCTGATGTAGGTAACAGCTCTTAGCTTGTCAATAAAGTAAGTTAGGAATCCTTAACCTGTAAATAGCTGTCAATAAAGCTAGGGATCCTTAACCTTGTCAAACCCTGTGTAAAAAAAAAAAAAAAAAAAGAAAGTGAGAGAGAGAGAGAGAAATCTAAGCATATTTTTTTTATTTAAAATGTTGCGTAATTATAGACTTAGGAAAGTCAGCAGAAATTCTCACATATGAAGTGAGAAATTCATGCGCCATACAATCTTCAATAATACTTTCGCGTATATATATATATATATATATATATATATATATATATATATATATATATATATATATATATATATATATATATATATATATATATGAATGGGAGACTCTTGCTGCTCCAGCACCAAACCCTAGTGCAGCACTGGCTCACAAACAGTCAAGCTGGGATGGCTCCATCGCTGAAAAGATGCTTGCCAACATGCTCAGGGCTCCAACATCAGATAGGGAGATTGCCCGTCTCCAGGCTGTGAGCGCACCTCACTCCGGGGACTTCCTCCAAACAGTTCCCATATCGGCAATGGGAACGCGACTCGACCCTAAGACCCTCCGTATTGCAGTGGCTCTGCACCTTGCTGCCCCAATTCACACAGAATATACGTGTATTTGCGGCGAAGTGCAAGCAGACCAATACGGTCTACATGGTCTTAACTGTTCCAAAACCAAGGGCTGGCATGCAAGACACAATGAGGTCAACGACATTATTAAGAGAACCCTTGCTACAGCTGGATGCCCAGCCCAGAGGGAGCCCCGATCACTAGCAGCCAACAATACCCACAACCCAGCAAACCGCCCCGACGGGATCACTATCTATACTTGGAAGAATGGCAAGCTCTTAGCATGGGACTATACCTGTGTGTCCACACTGGCTGACACCTATATCCATCACAGTGTGGGGCGACAGGGAGGAGCTGCTGACCACAGGGAGGAGTACAAGATCAGCAAGTACAGGGACATAAGCCAACAGTATCAATTTGTCCCAGTGGGATCAGACCTTGGGATCATAGGGAAAAATGCCACATATTTCCTTAAAGAATTGGGTTCCAGACTCATCAAAACTTTCATGTTCCAGCGCCTCACCATAGTCATCCAGAGGGGAAATGCTTGCTGCATACTTGGCTCGCGTCCAGCCTCGGAGGAGCTGGAGGAAATTCATGATCTTTGATACATTGTGCCATTGTATTCATGTTTATGTTTTTTCTGTAAATGTATTCTGTTTATTAATAAATGTTCACATAGAATATCTAATATAGGGGGTGGTAGGAGAAGAAAATATTCAAACAGCTCCGGGGAGAACCTTGAGTTTTCCCTGAGGTACGTTTATTGTTATCTCTGAGGATGAGGGTCCCCATTCCAGCCATAGAGGTGGTACTTCCCTATATATATATTCTTACATATATACATATATATTACATATATACATATATATATTACATATATACATATATATATATTACATATAAACATATATATATAATACATATATATTGTTAACACACTGGCCGATTCCCACCAAGGCAGGGTGGCCCGAAAAAGAAAAACTTTCACCATCATTCATGTAGACAGCCAAATGTAGACAGCCTGTACTGTCAGAGCACACAGCCTAGCCGTCTGCTCTGACTAGTTCATATTTCGCGGCATTCAGTGCTGCCCTCTGTAGGCCTACCTAGGTCGGTGGGAAGCACAGACCACCCTCTCTCACTCCTCGACCGACCGACGTGATAGTCACAGGTGCCCCCTCCACGGACTGGCTTGCGGTCACTCCCTCACACTGCCCGTTGTGTACTCACTCCTACCCGATTAAAGCCAATCTAGTCCACGGCCGTATCATTGCTACCTACGCTACCTTCATCGGCACTAAACCGCTGTTCAGCAGTAAGAACAGCAACAACATTCACTCCATCAATGTCTTGCCAGAAGGGTGCTTTACACTACAGTTTTTAAACTGCAACATTAACACCCCTCCTTCAGAGTGCAGGCACTGTACTTCCCATCTCCAGGACTCAAGTCCGGCCTGCCGGTTTCCCTGAATCCCTACATAAATGTTACTTTGCTCACACTCCAACAGCACGTCAAGTATTAAAAACCATTTGTCTCCATTCACTCCTATCAAACGCGCTCACGCATGCCTGCTGGAAGTCCAAGCCCCTCGCACACAAAACCTCCTTTACCCCCTCCCTCCAACCTTTCCTAGGCCGACCCCTACCCCGCCTTCCTTCCACTACAGACTGATACACTCTTGAAGTCATTCTGTTTCGCTCCATTCTCTCTACATGACCGAACCACCTCAACAACCCTTCCTCAGCCCTCTGGACAACAGTTTTGGTAATCCCGCACCTCCTCCTAACTTCCAAACTACGAATTCTCTGCATTATATTCACACCACACATTGCCCTCAGACATGACATCTCCACTGCCTCCAGCCTTCTCCTCGCTGCAACATTCATCACCCATGCTTCACACCCATATAAGAGCGTTGGTAAAACTATACTCTCATACATTCCCCTCTTTGCCTCCAAGGACAAAGTTCTTTGTCTCCACAGACTCCTAAGTGCACCGCTCACCCTTTTCCCCTCATCAATTCTATGATTCACCTCATCTTTCACAGACCCATCCGCTGACACGTCCACTCCCAAATATCTGAATACATTCACCTCCTCCATACTCTCTCCCTCCAATCTGATATCCAATCTTTCATCGCCTAATCTTTTTGTTATCCTCATAACTTTACTCTTTCCTGCATTCACTTTTAATTTTCTTCTTTTGCATACCGTACCAAATTCATCCACCAACCTCTGCAACTTCTCTTCAGAATCTCCCAAGAGCACAGTGTCATCAGCAAAGAGCAGCTGTGACAACTCCCACTTTATGTGTGATTCTTTATCTTTTAACTCCACGCCTCTTGCCAAGGCCCTCGCATTTACTTCTCTTACAACCCCATCTATAAATATATTAAACGACCACCGTGACATCACACATCCTTGTCTAAGGCCTACTTTTACTGGGAAATAATCTCCCTCTTTCCTACATACTCTAACTTGAGCCTCACTATCCTCGTAAAAACTCTTCACTGCTTTCAGTAACCTACCTCCTACACCATACACCTGCAACATCTGCCACATTGCCCCCCTATCCACCCTGTCATACGCCTTTTCCAAATCCATAAATGCCACAAAAACCTCTTTAGCCTTATCTAAATACTGTTCACTTATATGTTTCACTGCAAACACCTGGTCCACACACCCCCTACCTTTCCTAAAGCCTCCTTGTTCATCTGCTATCCTATTCTCCGTCTTACTCTTAATTCTTTTTGAATAATAACTCTACCATACACTTTACCAAGTATACTCAACAGACTTATCCCCATATATATATATATATATATATATATATATATATATATATATATATATATATATATATATATATATATATATATATATATATATATATATATATATATATATATATATATATATATATATATATATATAATATATATATATATACATATATATATATATATATATATATATATATATATATATATATATATATATATATATATATATATATATATATATATATATATATATATATATATATATATGTCGTGCCGAATAGGCAGAACTTGCGATCTTGGCTTAAATAGCAACGCTCATCTTGCCATATAGGACAAGTGAAAATTTCTGTATGCAATAATTTCGCAAAAAATCATTCTAAACCTAACGGAAAAAATATATTTCATTGTGTTTGTTTAGTATTAAATTACTGTAAATGTATTTAAAATATATTTAGTTGGGTTAGGCTAAAATAAATTGCGCTTGTTATAATAAGGTTAGGTAAGTTTTCTAAGTTTCTTTTGGTGCAAAATAAAAAATTTTTACATTAACATTAATGAAAAAAATATATCTTTAAATGTATAAGAGAAAATTTTTGAAAAGACTTAATTTTAAATGAGTTCTTGCTAATTGACCAGTTTTACATATTCAGCACGACATATATATATATATATATATATATATATATATATATATATATATATATATATATATATATATATATCTATATATATGTCGTGCCGAATAGGCAGAACTTGCGATCTTGGCTTAAATAGCAACGCTCATCTTGCCATATAGGACAAGTGAAAATTTGTGTATGCAATAATTTCGCCAAAATCATTCTGAACCTAACGAAAAAAATATATTTGATTGTGTTTGTTCAGTATTAAATTATTG
>NC_091307.1:10960607-10973107 GCF_038502225.1 Cherax quadricarinatus
TTATTGGTCTATAGTTCGAAGCTAAGGACCTGTCACCTGTTTTGAAAATAGGTATCACATTTGCCATTTTCCACTTATCTGGCACCATGCCAGTTTGTAGTGATATGTTGAAAAGATTAGCCAAAGGTGTGCTAAGCTCCTCTTTACATTCCTTTAGAACCCTTGCATACAGTTCATCAGGGCCTGGGGATTTGTTAGGTTTTAATTTATCTATTTGCCTAAGGACCATGTCACTTGTGACCCTAATAGTGCACAGTTTATTATCGTCCTGTTCTACATAATTTATCATTACTGGAATATCGCTGGTATCCTCCTGTGTAAAAACTGAGAGGAAGTATGTGTTAAAAATTCTACACATTTCCTTATCACTGTCAGTGAGCTGACCCGAGGAACTTTTGAGTGGGCCTATCTTGTCCCTGATCTTACTTCTGTATACCTGAAAGAATCCTTTTGGGTTAGTCTTCGATTCTCTTGCAACTTTAACCTCATAATCTCTATTTGCTTTTCTAATTCCCTTTTTTATTTCTCTCTTTAACTGAATATATCGATTTCTTAATTGCCCCTCTCCTCTTTTGATTTGCCTATATATGCCTCTCTTTTGACCAATCAGATATTTTAATCTATTGTTCATCCATTTAGGATCATTTTTGTTTGATCTGATTTCCCTATTTGGAACATAATTTGACTGAGCAGCTAGAACTATGCCCTGTAAAGCATCATATCGGCAACCATCACCACCTACCTGACCCCTAGTCAGGTCATTCCAGTTCAGCCCACCTAAGTAATTTTTCAGTCCTATGAAATCAGCCAAGCGAAAGTCAGGGACGGAGACTTGATTGCCATTATTAGGGGAATTCCATGATATGTTAAAACTGAGTGATTTGTGATCACTCTCCCCAAGCTCATCATTAACCTCAAGATTATTAATTAGTGTTTCCCTACTGGCAAGAACCAAGTCAAGGAGGTTATTTCCCCTAGTTGGCTCTGTCACAAACTGTTTTAAAAAACAATCCTGGATCGTATCAAGAAAGTCACCCGACTCTAAATTTCCTGTCAAATTGCTCCAGTCAATCTGTCTATAGTTGAAATCTCCCATTAGCACAACATTTTCGTATGTAGATGCCTTACGAATTTCGTCCCATAGAAGTTTACTGCACTCCCTATCAAGATTTGGGGCCCTGTAAATCACACCCAAAATTAGTTTTTCTCGGCCCTCGAGAAGCTGTAACCAAACAGATTCAGTGGCTGACGCTTCTAATTTAATATCTTGTCTAACACAACAATTTAAATTGTCTCTGACATACATCGCTACTCCACCACCTTTCCTGTTGACCCTGTCAGTGTGGAATAATTTATAGCCTTGTATGTGACATTCAGAGGGCATCTCTCTATCTTTCAGATTGAGCCAGGTCTCTGTTATAGCAATAATATCTATGTTTCCTGCACTTGCAATTAATCTTAGCTCATCTATCTTATTTCTAACACTCCTGCTATTAGTATAGTAAACCTTAAGGGAGCTAGTCCCTTGCTGCCCTCTGCTGTCCCCCTTTGTTTGCTGACCTGTTCTATTGTCTTTATTTATAACTTCATGCTGAATGCCTTTTATACATTTACTGTTTCCAACCCTAGTGTTGCAACCTGCTTGTTTCCCACACACACCCATACCTCTATCTTCCATCAGTTTAAAATCATAGGCATTTCACCAATGGCCTTCTCAATCGAGTCTGCAAGTGCTACCACCCCTGCCCCAGAGAGATGAACCCCATCCCTTGCATACATATCATGTTTGCCATAAAAGTTGTTCCAGTTGTCAATGAATGGGATTGCAAGTTCCTTGCAATCTGTCTAGCCAGCAATTTACACCAATTGCCCTAGACAACCATTCATTTCCTACTCCCCTTCTAGGCAAGATGCTACATATGATTGGGATCCCTCCCTTAGACTTAATGAAATCTATAGCTGACCTGTACTTATCTAGCAGCTCTTCTCTCCTACCCTTCCCAATATCATTTCCACCAGCACTGAGACAGATAATGGGCTTGTTCCCATTACCTGACATGATATTATCCAGTCTGTTGACAATGTCCCCAACACCAGCTCCAGGGAAGCACACTCTATCTCTCATCTTCTTATTCCTATTACAAAAAGCACGATCAACATACCTTACCTGAGAGTCACCAACCACAAGAATGCGCTTACCTTCATTAGCAGGGGCAGTAGTACCCTTACCTTCACACACACACACACACACACACACACACACACACACACACACATGAGCAAGGCAAAGTTACTCGTCAAAAGGGATTTCAACCATAAGGAGATTGGGAGAATCTGGGGCCACATAGAGGACCAGAGACGTGGAGAGCCAAGATGCTGGAGGGGTTACTGGAAAACTTCATGTACCAACATGTTAAGGACACAACCAGAGAGAGAGAGGAGACAATGAACCAGCAAGGCTGGACCTTAAACAGTTCAGACATAGGGAATATCACACACGAAAGGCCCCTAGGCGCTAGTGATCACGTAGTCTTGAGTTTCGAATACATAGTAGAGTTAACAATGGAGAGTGAAGCAGCACGAGAAGGACGGGAGAAGCTAAACTTCCAAAAAGGGAACTGCACAAGCATGAGGCAATTCCTACATGAGGTGAAGTAGACAAGCGAGCTAGAAGGAAAGAGAGTAAACGAAATGATGGAACACGTGACCACAAAGTGCAGGGAGGCAGTGGAGAAGTTCGTATCAAGGGGCAACAGAAACAACAGGAAGACTAGTGAACCTTTGGTTTACCAGGAGGTGTGGAGAGGCCAAAGCCAAGTCTGCTAGAGTTTGTAAACAAGTATATAAGGCGAAGGACCCAGGAAAACTGGGAGTTGAACCGAAGAGCCAGAAATGAATACGCATGGATAAGGAGAGAAGCCCAGAGTCGATACGAGAATGACAGCATCAAAAGCCAAATCTGACCCAAAGTTATTATACAGCCACATCAGGAGGAAAACAACAGTCAGGGGTCAGGTAATCAGGATGAGGAAGGAAGGAGGGAAGCTGACAGGAAACGACGAGGAAGTATGTGAAGAGCTCAGCTCGTGATTTCGGGAGGTATTCACATTGAAGACAGAGGCTTCCAGCAAACCGAGGCGGTAGGGTGCACCAGCAAATGCCGGACACACTGCACACAACCGAGGAGGAGGTGAAGAAGCTGCTAGAGGAACTAGATACCTGGAAGGCGGTGAGCCTAGATAATATCTCTCCATGGGTCCTGAGAGAGGGGGCATATGCACTGTGTGTGCCACTAACAACAATCTTCAATAAATCTACCGAAACAGGGCAACTGCCTGAGATGTGGAAGACAGCAAATGTAATCCCGATTTTTAAGAAAGGAAACAGACAAGCTGCTCTATATTACAGATCAGTGTCGCTGACATGTATTGTATGTAAAGTTATGGAGATTATCAGGAAAAGAATAGTGGAGCACGTAGAATGGACTAATACATGACAACCAGCACGGCTTCAGGGAAGGGAAATCCTGCATCACAAACCTACTGGAGTTCTATGGCAAGGTAACAGACGTAAGACAGGAGACAGAGGGATGGGTAGACTGTATCTTCTTGGACTGTAAGAAGGCTTTCGACACAGTAACACACAAGAGACTAGTTGAAAAGCTAGAGGAGCAAGCAGGATTAGGAGGGAAAGTACTGCAATGGATCACATACACACACTAAAATCTCAACGCACATACCATCTCGGTCACTCTTCAACATTCACCCCACCTATATTCACACTTCCTTACCCCTTCCATAAACCTACTGTTTCCCCCGCACGCACCACTTCCCCCATCCCCCCAACACACCCTCATCTTCGCATCCACCAATCTCCACTCAGGCAAACAACATTACCGTCCCAGACTTGGCCATCTGAGGCCACAATTTGATGCAATTCCATGAAACACTGTTTCAAATGTCCTTTTCCAAATACATGATAAAATCAGTTAGCAGCGTGAAGGACACCCTCGGGAGCCTCAGTTACAGCGACAGTCAAGCTCTGCAAAACACAGTTGGCGTCACACAGGAGAGAAACCACCAAGTTATTTAGCCTCAACTTTGTAATATATTGTCATGTGGTGACCCCCACGAGACACGAGACTTAATGAAGCAGAGCGTTTGGTGAGTCAAGTGAGTCTCGTCCACCGACCATCACACATGCCTTGTTGCATTCCTAGTGTAACACACATAACCAAGTAGTACAACATAGGATTCGTACACACGGACCTTCGGGTTCCAGTCTTATCACCACACACACACATACACACATATGGCAATGCTTTATTTACAATCACGGTTCCCCTAAATAATTATTAAATAAAATTTACAGAAAACCAACAAATAATTGTTCCTATGTACACTATTATTCTTCGCATCAAGATAAAGTTAAACTGTCTATATTCTCATCAATGTTTTTGAAAGCTTTAAGTATTTACAGCCCAGAATTCATAGATGAAGAAATCTCGAAAATTTATGAAACAGCTAATGATCTAAAATACCCAAGAAACTTAATTAATAAATCTTTTAAAATTGCTAGAAATACTTTCCACAATTCAAAAAGGGACAACCAACCTTATTCAACTAAAATTATTTTGGTTCTCCCTTACCATGAAAACTTGGTTGATATGCCTTCTCTTCTTAAGACTTTTAATATCAAAGTTGTATTTAAAACTCTTGATACAGTACAAAAAATTTTGATAAAAAATTCCCCCTCCCAAATGTTGATGGATGTGTCTATAAGATTCCTCGTCAAATTTGCGATAAAGTTTATTACGTTCAAACTGGTAAAAGTCTCTAAGATTAAAACAACATAAATATAGCATTAAAAGTGGACAAGATTCTAACGCTTTGTTTATTTATGTGAGAGATTTTAACCATCCAATTGATTTTCAAAAAGTTGAGAAAGTTGTATCAAGCAAGTCCATGGTCGACAGGAACTTATAATAGAATCATGTTTCATAAAAAGCAGTTTTGAAAATATAAATATTTCTTTTGGTTTATATAAATTAGATTCATTTATAATTAATAAAATTTGGGAAGAATTTAATGATACATCAGACAAGTAATAAATCTTAATTCTTGCGTAGAGTATTAGGTGGATTTTACAGAGTCGGGTGTCGTCACGCGTGTGTGAGGTGTAGCTTTGTTGTGGCGACGTGATGTGTAGTCTTGACCTTTTATATGCCTTCCTTTGATTTTTTTATATTTCCTTGATAATGTGAGAGGCCACGAAAGCGATTAGAATTTCGCTATTTTTCCACAGTGGTTGCTTTGTATATTTTTGATATCACCTGTTTACTGTGATCTTATTGCATATATATATATATATATATATATATATATATATATATATATATATATATATATATATATATATATATATGTATATATATATATATATATATGTCGTGCCGAATATGTAAAACTGGTCAATTAGCAAGAACTCATTTCAAATTAAGTCCTTTCTAAAATTTTCTCTTATACGTTTAAAGATATATTTTTTTCATTAATGTTAAGGTAAAAATTTATAATTTTGCACTAAAAGAATCTTAGAAAACTTACCTAACCTTATTATAACAAGAGCAATTTATTTTAGCCTAACCCAACTAAATATATTTTAGATTTGTTTACAGTAATTTAATACTAAACAAGCACAGTGAAATATATTTTTTTCGTTAGGTTCAGAATGATTTTGGCGAATTTATTGCATACACAAATTTTCGCTTGTCCTATATAGCAAGATGAGCGTTGCTATTTAAGCCAAGATCGCAAGTTCTGCCTATTCGCCACAACATATATATATATATATATATATATATATATATATATATATATATATATATATATATATATATATATATATGAAGAACAACCACTGTGAAAAAAATAGTAGAATTCCAAGTGCTTTCGTGGTTTTTCACGTTATACCTGGAGTATACCTGGAGAGAGTTCCGGGGATCAATGCCCCCGCTGCCCGGTCTGTGACCAGGCCTCATGGTGGACCAGGGCCTGATCAACCAGGCTGTTACTGCTAGCCGCACACAGTCAAGCGTACGAACCACAGACTGGCTGGTCCAGTGCCTGTAAAATAAAAAATCAACAGGAAGACATATAAGGAACGAGACTACACCTCACAGTTACCTTACAACACTTGACTTTTTATGATGATTTAAGTGAAACACAACTTATATTCTACCCAAGCATTAAGAATTTAACTTGTTTAATGCATCTTAAATTCTTCCCAAATTTTATTGATTATAAATAAATCCATAAGTATTTTTTATGAAACTTAATTCTATAATATTCGTGTCGACCATGAACTTGCTAGATACAACCTTCTCAACCTTTTGAAAATCAGTTGGATGGTTAAAATCTCTCACATGAATAAACAAAGGAAAATAAATTGGATTGTGAAACATGGATGTGTATACAAAACCCAGGCAGCAGCAGCGAACTTCTGGCTCATTTGCATGGTACCTCTAGGAGCAGCCAGAGGCACCACACCTGGTGCTGCTGCTGCTCCCCCGAGCCAACACTCATCCACCTCTCTCTCTCTACCTCTACATAGTCACCCGTCTACTTCTGCTCAGTCATATATATTTATCTCCACTTAGCCACCTGTGTCTACCTTTACTCAGCCAGGGGTGTCTATCTCTACTCAGCCAGGGGTGTCTATCTCTACTCAGCCAGGTGTGTCTCTCTGCCCAGTAATCTATTAACACCCCAAAGACACCAGTGTCATCGCTAATAACTTTGACATTGACATCCAACAGTAGCCAGTGATATCATGGTCATTAAGTCTTGTCTATGGATAACTAACCCGCAGCGTATCTCTACAGATATAGATGACCCCCTAGTAAGCATTAGACTACTAAGGTTATATGGCTATCGTACAGTAATCCAATAATACCATATCAGTCAACAATGCCCTGCTTATCGTGACAGTTAACACCTGCTGAGGAGGAACAGAGTGCAAATGCAGTTTTAGTTCTTTACATCCGAGTTGCTCGCTCACATCTAGTACCATTTTTGATGCTGTACTCAGGGTAGCGGTCAAAGATTGCATGTACTCTGATGCTCCCTTTAATTTTGTGGTGAACATATTTTACAAAAAAATTGCAACTAGGTCTTATACACTGGCCTTACTTGTTCAATAAAGTGCGCAAATAATGGAACATTCATCTATGACAGTGGCTCCAGGCTGTCCAACTGCAAGGACTCACAATTTCACTCAAGCATTTTTTATCAATAATGACTCTGATTTAGCACTCCGCATATGGTTGGAGGTGATGCTAGTTCATAGTTCATTATGTTGTTTACATTAACATTACAAGAGGTACTGAGTGCCGTAAGTCTTTTAAATATTAGTCCGGATTCAATATATTCAGCAGGACCTCCCCTTGTTTTCTTTTTGTCCTCTCGCACAGTAATAACACGATTCCTCACGAGTTGATGGAAAATCCCTCAGTTTAAAAGAGCTGAATATAATAACACTACAAGATAGAGGGCAGACATGATGACGACGAAAAAAATAGTATTTGATGGGTGTATAGAAAGGTGTTTCGAGACGATAATGAGTACAACACGGCACAGTTGGACGCTAAAAACACAAATGAACCACGGAGATGTTTGGAAATATTTTTTCAGCCTCTGGATGACCAGAAAATGGAATGACCTGTATGGCGTGGTGGAGGCAGACTTCATACATAGCATAAATAACAGGTATGATAGGACCCCATGAGAACAGAAGTGGAGACGGTCACTTGGCTTAAAAGAGGCAGGGTTGGAAATATAAACACATATGCAGTATAATGTGATCCTTTATTGACAACGTTTCGCCCACACAGTGGGCTTTTTCAATTCACAAACATATCTGTTTGTGACTTGAAAAAGCCCACTGTGTGGGCGAAACGTTGTCAATAAAGGATCACATTATACTGCATATGTGTTTATATTTCCACTGTGTCGGTATTTTATAACATTTTTTCCAGAGGCAGGGTTAAGAGGCAAGACTCGACCCCCGCAACCACAAAGTGGAGAAATAAGCGTATACACATTCTCAATATGGAATAATGGGAGAGCCTGACTGAGAGGATCCATTTACACACCAACCATTATTGTCTGGTTGAAGCCAAATCCACGCACAATAATTTCACACATATTGGGAGGATTATATCTTACTCAACACACAAAACCAA
The DNA here is from genome assembly GCF_038502225.1 of Cherax quadricarinatus. NCBI lineage: Eukaryota > Metazoa > Arthropoda > Malacostraca > Decapoda > Parastacidae > Cherax > Cherax quadricarinatus. Next base: position 10,968,847 of record NC_091307.1, read on the forward strand.
AATATTTTAAAAATTCGTAAACTCTCACAAGCTGAATTCTTATTAGGTATAAAATGATTGCAAAATCATCAACAATTCAAAAAAAAATAAAAATTTGAGAGATGATATTTTTTCTGCTTAAGAGAAAGGGAGGAAGGAGTCAATTATCCCTCGGTGAATTATCTTATCCAACACACTATAGTATCAGCCAGGAAGCCAACACTGTGTCTGTGTTTGTCTTATATTCCCACCAACAATACTATCCTTCTCTAGTATCACCAATGATGCTTCTGAATTTAGTAGAAAACGAGTTTTCTTCTTACAAATTACAGTGGTAATGACCATTTAAGTAGTTCATTACCACTATAACTTGTTCAGCTATCAAAACTGTGCAGGCCAGACCCTGGACCCTTTATGAAGATCTGTAATATTTTGACTACCGACCACACCATGGGTATGAGGTGCATAATAAACGTATTACACTTGAATTTTTGAAATGAAGACCATTGATTATAAATTTTTCAAATAAGTTAACCAAGTACATATGTATGTGTGCACGTACGTGTGTGAGTGTGCGTGTCAGTGTGTGTGTGTGAGTGTAGATGTTGTGAGTGTGGATGTTGTGAGTGTGGATGTTCTGAGTGTGGATGTTGTGAGTGTGGATGTTGTGAGCGTGGATGTTGTGAGTGTGGATGTTGAGAGTGTGGATGTTGTGAGTGTGGTTGTTGTAAGTGTGGATGTTGTGAGTGTGGATGTTGTGAGTATGGATGTTGTGAGCGTGGATGTTGTGAGTGTGGATGTTGTGAGTGTGGATGTTGTGAGTGTGGATGTTGTGAGTGTGGATGTTGTGAGTGTGGATGTTGTGAGTGTGGATGTTGTGAGTGTGGTTGTTGTAAGTGTGGATGTTGTGAGTGTGGATGTTGTGAGTGTGGATGTTGTGAGTGTGGATGTTGTGAGCGTGGATGTTGTGAGTGTGGATGTTGTGAGTGTGGATGTTGTAAGTGTGGATGTTGTGAGTGTGGATGTTGTGAGTGTGGATGTTGTGAGCGTGGATGTTGTAAGTGTGGATGTTGTGAGTGTGGATGTTGTAAGTGTGGATGTTGTGAGTGTGGATGTTGTGAGTGTGGATGTTGTGAGTATGGATGTTGTGAGTATCGATGCTGAGGGTATTTGGTTATAGTTGATGTGAAGATGCAGGAACAACACCGCTACCCCCACATCAACACTAACAACATCAGCAATATTAATAGCAGCACCGTTAGTAGTAGTAACAGCAGCAAAAAAAAACAGCAACAGCAACAATCTTAGCAGCAGCAGCAGCAGCAGCAGCAGCAGCAGCAGCAGTAGCAGCAGCGGCAGCGGCAGCAGCAGCAGCAGCAGCGGCAGCAGCAGCAGCAGCAGCAGCAGCGGCAGCAGCAGCAGCAGCAGCAGCAGCAGCGGCGGAAAGAAGTGGAGTCACGGCAGAAGAGGTATTGCCGTGTCCACGCACGACCTCCCATGTTATAGGGTCACGACTCTAATACGGGAGAGAAGAAGCAGTTGAGGAGAGCAGCAGTGAGGTGCACACATTTATAGGACTCTGGCTGTCACTGATACACGCTTTGCCCCTTACCAACTATAATGCCGCTCCCTAGTGCCTTTCTGAATCACACACTCCTTAGTACTTCTCAATCACACACTCCCAAGTGCCTTTCAATCACCCGCCACGCTCCCAAAAATGCCTCTCTAAATGTCTTAAAAGGTGATGATAAGATCCAAGCCTGTGCTACCACCACCAACACTTCCAACCTACTACTGTTGCACTATCTGTTGTCACTAGCAATGGCAGTTTTTGTTGCTACTATCAGCTGTTGTACCATTTATTGCAACCAGGGTTAAGGAAACCTACAAAACGTTATGTCCTCGAAGCCACCCAGCAAGCCCCTCTCCCCAAAACACATACACATACACACGAGAGAGAGAGAGAGAGAGAGAGAGAGAGAGAGAGAGAGAGAGAGAGAGAGAGAGAGAGAGAGATGTGGAGGGGTGGAATTTAAAAGGTGTATAATTTCCGTGACGTCTGTGACCTGGTTTGAACATTATTAACAGTGTGCAGTATTTATGTTCGCCAGAATGCCTTATCGTCGACTTGCTGGTTCACTTGGTTGTCTCCAGCATCTGCAAGAATGTCTTCTTGATATAAAACATCTTAAAGAAGATGACACTGGCTCATCAGGTGGTTGAGGGTGGTTAGTGAGGTCCGTGAGGGGCAAAAATAGATGTCACACTGACATCATGATGAGATACAGATGTGTCCAGCGTCACTCACCACAAGTATAACGAAGAACATGCTTGCCGTTGGGAAAAAAAAATCAGAACGTACAAAGTGTAACTGAGACATTCAATATTAAAACTATCGTAATATATTAATTAAGGTGAGGCCATGTTAATATTCAGCGTAAATTGCAGTATGTTCTAGGGAATATGAGTAATGGATACGTTATATTTTTCAGTAACCAGGTGACAGCAGTCACCCAGTATTAATTATACCCTCTTGTTCCCTATTATGTTTGCTCTTTAAAACTGTGTATAGATCTGCTTCGTTCACTTCTTCGTTCCACTTTTTTTTTAAATGGTAGTCAGAAGAAGCACTTCCTAACATCGTATGAATGAAGAAAACACAAGTTACCGAACAAGCTTTTACGTTGACAGCGTATCGTTCTATACAGAGCTTTATCATGACCTAATAAAGTTATATACCGAGCGAAACGTTCTCCCAGTAAAAGCTTGTTTCGCAAACTGCGTAATTTCTTCACTATTGTCAGCAGTACGTCACTGGGATTCATCCTGAGTGCTTCTTAACTTCTCTCTCTGACCTTTTGTTCCCCATCTCGTGTCGAGTTCTCTCTCCCTATCTAACCTGTCAAAGCCTTTTTTGAGTATTTATACTTAATAATAATAATCTTTATTTCTACAAGTACATGTACAAGGTATACAGGCCATAGCTGACATCAATGACATACTACTATATAGAAAGCCCCCTGTTATGCAGAGAATTTCGGGCAAATTAGGTCAATATTGTCCCCAGGATGCGATCCACACAGTCACCTAACACCCAGGTACCCATTTTCCTGATGGGCGAACGCTGGACAGCAGGTATCTTAAGGAAACACGTCACAATGTTTCCAGCCGTACCGGGGATCGACCCCCGAACCACAATGTGTGAGCAGAGCGCGCAAGTGATCGAGCTACGGGACACCTTCAGTATTAATGAAAGTATTAATGAAAGCTAAGGGAAACAGCCTCTACTGGAAATCAAATAGACCTAACCTAACATAGTCCACAACTCATTTAATCGTTCCATAATAAATTTAGCTGATATCCCTTCCCTCAGGTTTTCTCCGAGACCCGAAGACTAAGTTTCCTCCTCCTCGCTTTGCGTTGAATAACACTCACGAGTTTAGCCCTTCATGAAACGTAACAGGAGACCAGATTGAAGGAATGTCCATGGATGGAGGACAAGGATCACCGTAATCACTGTCATGTAAAAAGTAAGAGAAATGCTGACCAGTTGGAAACAATTGGCGCAAAGTCGACAAGTGGTGAGCAGGCCTCTTCAGTCAATGGCAGCCTTTCAACCTGGAGAAACATCTCAACACAAGCCTGCACACAGGCGAAATGTCTCAATGCAGTTCCTCTCTGGCAGGTAGACAATAGCAAAACCAGCAAAGCGGGAATAAAAACACTGGTGGCAGAGGCTCCTTTTAGTACAACGTTGGTCTTTATCAAATACTTGGTACAGCCCAGCATTAAGAGAAACGCTGCATGAAAAAGATCCTCTGCTACCATTGTCTTCATTCCCGCAGTTCCACTCTGCAACTGACAGGCAACAACTTCACTTCTTAGTTCCTCATCCATTTTGATTTCCGGCTATAAAATTATCCCTTTCTAAAAAAAAAAAAATAAGGATCCTGTCTATTAATAAAAGACTCTCTCTCTCTCTCTCTCAATATATATATATATATATACAGTGATGGAAGGATAGTTGTGGGCACGAGTCTTGGAATCAGTTTTGAAGGAGGCAAGTCACGTAATGACGATATAACTTTAATCTTGTGTAGTGGTGCCAGCCACTTGCTCACGTTCCCCCACCAGTAACTGTCAGTAATGGCTGTCGTGGGCAGCACCACACCTCCGTTCCCAAGATTTCACATCATTATGTCAACATTTTAAAAGTCTCTCTAACTTCTTTGTTCATATGCAAATTGGGCTGATTGACTGTATCTCTCATTCTCATATTTCT
>NC_091307.1:10978107-11040607 GCF_038502225.1 Cherax quadricarinatus
CAGGTAACTTATTCCTTCTCAGCCATAATTAACAATTTTCAACCCTTATAATTTGCTATCATCAGTATCTGTTGTTAGTGTTGCCAGTTTACTGGTGTGTAACAAATATCCTCACAATATAAACAATATAATCTTAAGCCCATTAGTTGCAGCCTAAATCATTATTAGTTTAGAGTGATACGCTGAAAGTCGCAGGAAAATCTGACAGAAGGGTAAATCTCCCAACTATTTAGGCAGAAAACAGATTTCCGAATTCTTGAGTTAAAAATACTATTTACAATACTTTCCCTACCTACCTGGTTACAACAGCTGTGACACGTCAGTTTCCAAGTCCTCTTTCCAACCTTTGTTTAATAAATTTAAGGATTACACCTTGAAATTCTATTTTGTTTATCTAGCGTATCTCACTTGAAAGTCAATGTTTATTTTTTCTTTCTCTTTTAACTCTGTTAATGCAATGTAAATAAACCGCAGATGAGCAGCAGATATTTACTGCCGTAATATATCGAATAATTTTTGTTTCTTCACTTGAGAACTTTTCTAAAGGTACCGTAAACTGTCAGTTACAAGCAGTTAAGGGGAAGCAAATTGTCAAAATAGCTAGATACAACATACTGGAGCACTTAAGTAAGAATTTCATCCGTCAACTGCTGTTCTGGGCAGTGTAGTCAGCACAGGTGAATGAACCATAGTCAGCATGGGTGAGTGAACCAAGCAGTGTAGCCAGCACAGGCTACGATAGGTGAAGTAGTGGGAATGTCTTAGCATGCTGAGTAGTGCCCTCTCATCCACCGTGAAAGTAGTGGTGTACCAGTGAGGGTCACCGTGAAGGTGGTGTAGCAGTGAGAGTTACCGTGAAGGTGGTGGTGTAGCAGTGAGAGTCACCGTGAAGGTGGTGGTGTAGCAGTGAGGGTCACCGTGAAGGTGGTGTAGCAGTGAGAGTTACCGTGAAGGTGATGTAGCAGTGAGAGTTACCGTGAAGGTGGTGGTGTAGCAGTGAGAGTTACCGTGAAGGTGATGTAGCAGGGAGAGTTCCCGTGAAGGTGGTGGTGTAGCAGTGAGAGGTACCGTGAAGGTGGTGGTGTAGCAGTGAGAGTTACCGTGAAGGTGGTGGTGTAGCAGTGAGAGTTACCGTGAAGGTGGTGGTGTAGCAGTGACAGTCACCGTGAAGGTGGTGGTGCACCAGTGAGGGTCACCGTGAAGGTGGTGTAGCAGTGAGAGTTACCGTGAAGGTGGTGGTGTAGCAGTGAGAGTCACCGTGAAGGTGGTGGTGTAGCAGTGAGGGTCACCGTGAAGGTGGTGTAGCAGTGAGAGTTACCGTGAAGGTGATGTAGCAGTGAGAGTTACCGTGAAGGTGGTGGTGTAGCAGTGAGAGTTACCGTGAAGGTGATGTAGCAGTGAGAGTTACCGTGAAGGTGGTGGTGTAGCAGTGAGAGTTACCGTGAAGGTGATGTAGCAGTGAGAGTTACCGTGAAGGTGGTGATGTAGCAGTGAGAGTTACCGTGAAGGTGGTGTAGCAGTGAGAGTTACCGTGAAGGTGGTGTAGCAGTGAGAGTTACCGTGAAGGTGGTGGTGTAGCAGTGAGAGTCACCGTGAAGGTGGTGGTGTAGCAGTGAGAGTTACCGTGAAGGTGATGTAGCAGTGAGAGTTACCGTGAAGGTGGTGATGTAGCAGTGAGAGTTACCGTGAAGGTGGTGGTGTAGCAGTGAGAGTTACCGTGAAGGTGATGTAGCAGTGAGAGTTACCGTGAAGGTGGTGGTGTAGCAGTGAGAGTCACCGTGCAGGTGATGTAGCAGTGAGAGTTACCGTGAAGGTGGTGGTGTAGCAGTGAGAGTTACCGTGAAGGTGGTGGTGTAGCAGTGAGAGTTACCGTGAAGGTGGTGATGTAGCAGTGAGAGTTACCGTGAAGGTGGTGGTGTAGCAGTGAGAGTTACCGTGAAGGTGGTGGTGTAGCAGTGAGAGTTACCGTGAAGGTGGTGGTGTAGCAGTGAGAGTTACCGTGAAGGTGGTGATGTAGCAGTGAGAGTTACCGTGAAGGTGGTGATGTAGCAGTGAGAGTTACCGTGAAGGTGGTGGTGTAGCAGTGAGAGTCACCGTGAAGGTGGTGGTGTAGCAGTGAGAGTTACCGTGAAGGTGGTGATGTAGCAGTGAGAGTCACCGTGAAGGTGGTGGTGTAGCAGTGAGAGTCACCGTGAAGGTGGTGGTGTAGCAGTGAGAGTTACCGTGAAGGTGGTGGTGTAGCAGTGAGAGTTACCGTGAAGGTGGTGGTGTAGCAGTGAGAGTTACCGTGAAGGTGGTGGTGTAGCAGTGAGAGTCACCGTGAAGGTGGTGGTGTAGCAGTGAGAGTCACCGTGAAGGTGGTGGTGTAGCAGTGAGAGTCACCGTGAAGGTGATGTAGCAGTGAGAGTTACCGTGAAGGTGGTGGTGTAGCAGTGAGAGTCACCGTGAAGGTGGTGGTGTAGCAGTGAGAGTTACCGTGAAGGTGGTGGTGTAGCAGTGAGAGTCACCGTGAAGGTGGTGGTGTAGCAGTGAGAGTTACCGTGAAGGTGGTGATGTAGCAGTGAGAGTTACCGTGAAGGTGGTGGTGTAGCAGTGAGAGTTACCGTGAAGGTGGTGTTGTAGCAGTGAGAGTGACCGTGAAGGTGATGTAGCAGTGAGAGTTACCGTGAAGGTGGTGGTGTAGCAGTGAGAGTTACCGTGAAGGTGGTGGTGTAGCAGTGAGAGTTACCGTGAAGGTGGTGGTGTAGCAGTGAGAGTTACCGTGAAGGTGGTGGTGTAGCAGTGAGAGTTACCGTGAAGGTGATGTAGCAGTGAGAGTTACCGTGAAGGTGATGTAGCAGTGAGAGTTACCGTGAAGGTGGTGGTGTAGCAGTGAGAGTTACCGTGAAGGTGGTGTAGCAGTGAGAGTTACCGTGAAGGTGGTGGTGTAGCAGTGAGAGTTACCGTGAAGGTGGTGGTGTAGCAGTGAGAGTTACCGTGAAGGTGGTGGTGTAGCAGTGAGAGTCACCGTGAAGGTGGTGGTGTAGCAGTGAGAGTTACCGTGAAGGTGGTGGTGTAGCAGTGAGAGTTACCGTGAAGGTGGTGGTGTAGCAGTGAGAGTTACCGTGAAGGTGGTGGTGTAGCAGTGAGAGTTACCGTGAAGGTGGTGTAGCAGTGAGAGTTACCGTGAAGGTGGTGGTGTAGCAGTGAGAGTCACCGTGAAGGTGGTGGTGCACCAGTGAGGGTCACCGTGAAGGTGGTGTAGCAGTGAGAGTTACCGTGAAGGTGGTGGTGTAGCAGTGAGAGTTACCGTGAAGGTGGTGGTGTAGCAGTGAGAGTTACCGTGAAGGTGGTGGTGTAGCAGTGAGAGTTACCGTGAAGGTGATGTAGCAGTGAGAGTCACCGTGAAGGTGATGTAGCAGTGAGAGTCACCGTGAAGGTGATGTAGCAGTGAGAGTCACCGTGAAGGTGATGTAGCAGTGAGAGTCACCGTGAAGGTGATGTAGCAGTGAGGGTCACCGTGAAGGTGATGTAGCAGTGAGAGTTACCGTGAAGGTGATGTAGCAGTGAGAGTTACCGTGAAGGTGATGTAGCAGTGAGAGTTACCGTGAAGGTGATGTAGCAGTGAGAGTTACCGTGAAGGTGATGTAGCAGTGAGAGTTACCGTGAAGGTGATGTAGCAGTGAGAGTCACCGTGAAGGTGATGTAGCAGCGAGAGTTACCGTGAAGGTGATGTAGCAGTGAGAGTCACCGTGAAGGTGGTGTAGCAGTGAGAGTTACCGTGAAGGTGATGTAGCAGTGAGGGTCACCGTGAAGGTGATGTAGCAGTGAGAGTTACCGTGAAGGTGGTGTAGCAGTGAGAGTTACCGTGAAGGTGGTGTAGCAGTGAGGGTCACCGTGAAGGTGATGTAGCAGTGAGAGTTACCGTGAAGGTGGTGGTGTAGCAGTGAGGGTCACCGTGAAGGTGGTGTAGCAGTGAGAGTCACCGTGAAGGTGGTGTAGCAGTGAGAGTCACCGTGAAGGTGGTGGTGTACCAGTGAGGGTCACCGTGAAGGTGGTGTAGCAGTGAGAGTTACCGTGAAGGTGGTGGTGTAGCAGTGAGGGTCACCGTGAAGGTGGTGTAGCAGTGAGAGTCACCGTGAAGGTGGTGTAGCAGTGAGAATCACAGTGAAGGTGGTGGTGTAGCAGTGAGAGTCACCGTGAAGGTGGTGGTGTAGCAATGAGAGTCACCGTGAAGGTGGTGTACCAGTGAGAATCACAGTGAAGGTGGTGGTGTAGCAGTGAGAATCACAGTGAAGGTGGTGGTGTAGCAGTGAGGATCACAGTGAAGGTGGTGGTGTAGCAGTGAGAGTCACAGTGAAGGTGGTGGTGTAGCAGTGAGAGTCACCGTGAAGGTGGTGGTGTAGCAGTGACAGTCACCGTGAAGGTGGTGTAGCAGTGACAGTCACCGTGAAGGTGGTGGTGTAGCAGTGAGAATCACAGTGAAGGTGGTGGTGTAGCAGTGAGAGTTACCGTGAAGGTGGTGTAGCAGTGACAGTCACCGTGAAGGTGGTGTAGCAGTGACAGTCACCGTGAAGGTGGTGTAGCAGTGACAGTCACCGTGAAGGTGGTGTAGCAGTGACAGTCACCGTGAAGGTGGTGTAGCAGTGACAGTCACCGTGAAGGTGGTGGTGTAGCAGTGAGAATCACAGTGAAGGTGGTGGTGTAGCAGTGAGAGTCACCGTGAAGGTGGTGTAGCAGTGAGAATCACAGTGAAGGTGGTGGTGTAGCAGTGAGGATCACAGTGAAGGTGGTGGTGTAGCAGTGAGAGTCACAGTGAAGGTGGTGGTGTAGCAGTGAGAGTCACCGTGAAGGTGGTGGTGTAGCAGTGAGAGTCACCGTGAAGGTGGTGGTGTAGCAGTGAGAGTCACCGTGAAGGTGGTGGTGTAGCAATGAGAGTCACCGTGAAGGTGGTGTAGCAGTGAGAGTCACCGTGAAGGTGGTGGTGTAGCAGTGAGAGTCACCGTGAAGGTGGTGTAGCAGTGAGAGTCACCGTGAAGGTGGTGTAGCAGTGAGAGTCACCGTGAAGGTGGTGGTGTAGCAGTGAGGGTCACCGTGAAGGTGGTGTAGCAGTGAGAGTCACCGTGAAGGTGGTGTAGCAGTGAGAGTCACCGTGAAGGTGGTGGTGTACCAGTGAGGGTCACCGTGAAGGTGGTGTAGCAGTGAGAGTTACCGTGAAGGTGGTGGTGTAGCAGTGAGGGTCACCATGAAGGTGGTGTAGCAGTGAGAGTCACCGTGAAGGTGGTGTAGCAGTGAGAGTTACCGTGAAGGTGGTGGTGTAGCAGTGAGGGTCACCGTGAAGGTGGTGTAGCAGTGAGAGTCACCGTGAAGGTGGTGTAGCAGTGAGAATCACAGTGAAGGTGGTGGTGTAGCAGTGAGAGTCACCGTGAAGGTGGTGGTGTAGCAGTGAGAGTCACCGTGAAGGTGGTGTAGCAGTGAGAGTCACCGTGAAGGTGGTGGTGTAGCAGTGAGAGTCACCGTGAAGGTGATGGTGTAGCAGTGAGAGTCACCGTGAAGGTGGTGGTGTAGCAGTGAGAGTTACCGTGAAGGTGGTGGTGTAGCAGTGAGAGTTACCGTGAAGGTGGTGGTGTAGCAGTGAGAGTTACCGTGAAGGTGGTGGTGTAGCAGTGAGAGTCACCGTGAAGGTGGTGGTGTAGCAGTGAGAGTTACCGTGAAGGTGGTGGTGTAGCAGTGAGAGTTACCGTGAAGGTGGTGGTGTAGCAGTGAGAGTTACCGTGAAGGTGGTGGTGTAGCAGTGAGAGTTACCGTGAAGGTGGTGTAGCAGTGAGAGTTACCGTGAAGGTGGTGATGTAGCAGTGAGAGTTACCGTGAAGGTGGTGGTGTAGCAGTGAGAGTTACCGTGAAGGTGGTGGTGTAGCAGTGAGAGTTACCGTGAAGGTGGTGGTGTAGCAGTGAGAGTTACCGTGAAGGTGGTGGTGTAGCAGTGAGAGTCACCGTGAAGGTGGTGGTGTAGCAGTGAGAGTTACCGTGAAGGTGGTGATGTAGCAGTGAGAGTTACCGTGAAGGTGGTGGTGTAGCAGTGAGAGTTACCGTGAAGGTGGTGGTGTAGCAGTGAGAGTCACCGTGAAGGTGATGTAGCAGTGAGAGTTACCGTGAAGGTGGTGGTGTAGCAGTGAGAGTTACCGTGAAGGTGGTGGTGTAGCAGTGAGAGTTACCGTGAAGGTGGTGGTGTAGCAGTGAGAGTTACCGTGAAGGTGGTGGTGTAGCAGTGAGAGTTACCGTGAAGGTGATGTAGCAGTGAGAGTTACCGTGAAGGTGATGTAGCAGTGAGAGTTACCGTGAAGGTGGTGGTGTAGCAGTGAGAGTTACCGTGAAGGTGGTGGTGTAGCAGTGAGAGTTACCGTGAAGGTGGTGGTGTAGCAGTGAGAGTTACCGTGAAGGTGGTGGTGTAGCAGTGAGAGTTACCGTGAAGGTGGTGGTGTAGCAGTGAGAGTCACCGTGAAGGTGGTGGTGCACCAGTGAGGGTCACCGTGAAGGTGGTGTAGCAGTGAGAGTTACCGTGAAGGTGGTGGTGTAGCAGTGAGAGTTACCGTGAAGGTGGTGGTGTAGCAGTGAGAGTTACCGTGAAGGTGGTGGTGTAGCAGTGAGAGTTACCGTGAAGGTGATGTAGCAGTGAGAGTCACCGTGAAGGTGATGTAGCAGTGAGAGTCACCGTGAAGGTGATGTAGCAGTGAGAGTCACCGTGAAGGTGATGTAGCAGTGAGAGTCACCGTGAAGGTGATGTAGCAGTGAGGGTCACCGTGAAGGTGATGTAGCAGTGAGAGTTACCGTGAAGGTGATGTAGCAGTGAGAGTTACCGTGAAGGTGATGTAGCAGTGAGAGTTACCGTGAAGGTGATGTAGCAGTGAGAGTTACCGTGAAGGTGATGTAGCAGTGAGAGTCACCGTGAAGGTGATGTAGCAGCGAGAGTTACCGTGAAGGTGATGTAGCAGTGAGAGTCACCGTGAAGGTGGTGTAGCAGTGAGAGTTACCGTGAAGGTGATGTAGCAGTGAGGGTCACCGTGAAGGTGATGTAGCAGTGAGAGTTACCGTGAAGGTGGTGTAGCAGTGAGAGTTACCGTGAAGGTGGTGTAGCAGTGAGGGTCACCGTGAAGGTGATGTAGCAGTGAGAGTTACCGTGAAGGTGGTGGTGTAGCAGTGAGGGTCACCGTGAAGGTGGTGTAGCAGTGAGAGTCACCGTGAAGGTGGTGTAGCAGTGAGAGTCACCGTGAAGGTGGTGGTGTACCAGTGAGGGTCACCGTGAAGGTGGTGTAGCAGTGAGAGTTACCGTGAAGGTGGTGGTGTAGCAGTGAGGGTCACCGTGAAGGTGGTGTAGCAGTGAGAGTCACCGTGAAGGTGGTGTAGCAGTGAGAATCACAGTGAAGGTGGTGGTGTAGCAGTGAGAGTCACCGTGAAGGTGGTGGTGTAGCAATGAGAGTCACCGTGAAGGTGGTGTACCAGTGAGAATCACAGTGAAGGTGGTGGTGTAGCAGTGAGAATCACAGTGAAGGTGGTGGTGTAGCAGTGAGGATCACAGTGAAGGTGGTGGTGTAGCAGTGAGAGTCACAGTGAAGGTGGTGGTGTAGCAGTGAGAGTCACCGTGAAGGTGGTGGTGTAGCAGTGACAGTCACCGTGAAGGTGGTGTAGCAGTGACAGTCACCGTGAAGGTGGTGGTGTAGCAGTGAGAATCACAGTGAAGGTGGTGGTGTAGCAGTGAGAGTTACCGTGAAGGTGGTGTAGCAGTGACAGTCACCGTGAAGGTGGTGTAGCAGTGACAGTCACCGTGAAGGTGGTGTAGCAGTGACAGTCACCGTGAAGGTGGTGTAGCAGTGACAGTCACCGTGAAGGTGGTGTAGCAGTGACAGTCACCGTGAAGGTGGTGGTGTAGCAGTGAGAATCACAGTGAAGGTGGTGGTGTAGCAGTGAGAGTCACCGTGAAGGTGGTGTAGCAGTGAGAATCACAGTGAAGGTGGTGGTGTAGCAGTGAGGATCACAGTGAAGGTGGTGGTGTAGCAGTGAGAGTCACAGTGAAGGTGGTGGTGTAGCAGTGAGAGTCACCGTGAAGGTGGTGGTGTAGCAGTGAGAGTCACCGTGAAGGTGGTGGTGTAGCAGTGAGAGTCACCGTGAAGGTGGTGGTGTAGCAATGAGAGTCACCGTGAAGGTGGTGTAGCAGTGAGAGTCACCGTGAAGGTGGTGGTGTAGCAGTGAGAGTCACCGTGAAGGTGGTGTAGCAGTGAGAGTCACCGTGAAGGTGGTGTAGCAGTGAGAGTCACCGTGAAGGTGGTGGTGTAGCAGTGAGGGTCACCGTGAAGGTGGTGCAGCAGTGAGAGTCACCGTGAAGGTGGTGTAGCAGTGAGAGTCACCGTGAAGGTGGTGGTGTACCAGTGAGGGTCACCGTGAAGGTGGTGTAGCAGTGAGAGTTACCGTGAAGGTGGTGGTGTAGCAGTGAGGGTCACCATGAAGGTGGTGTAGCAGTGAGAGTCACCGTGAAGGTGGTGTAGCAGTGAGAGTTACCGTGAAGGTGGTGGTGTAGCAGTGAGGGTCACCGTGAAGGTGGTGTAGCAGTGAGAGTCACCGTGAAGGTGGTGTAGCAGTGAGAATCACAGTGAAGGTGGTGGTGTAGCAGTGAGAGTCACCGTGAAGGTGGTGGTGTAGCAATGAGAGTCACCGTGAAGGTGGTGTACCAGTGAGAATCACAGTGAAGGTGGTGGTGTAGCAGTGAGAATCACAGTGAAGGTGGTGGTGTAGCAGTGAGGATCACAGTGAAGGTGGTGGTGTAGCAGTGAGAGTCACAGTGAAGGTGGTGGTGTAGCAGTGAGAGTCACCGTGAAGGTGGTGGTGTAGCAGTGAGAGTCACCGTGAAGGTGGTGTAGCAGTGACAGTCAACGTGAAGGTGGTGGTGTAGCAGTGAGAATCACAGTGAAGGTGGTGGTGTAGCAGTGAGAGTTACCGTGAAGGTGGTGGTGTAGCAGTGAGAGTCACCGTGAAGGTGGTGTAGCAGTGAGAATCACAGTGAAGGTGGTGGTGTAGCAGTGAGGATCACAGTGAAGGTGGTGGTGTAGCAGTGAGAGTCACAGTGAAGGTGGTGGTGTAGCAGTGAGAGTCACCGTGAAGGTGGTGGTGTAGCAGTGAGAGTCACCGTGAAGGTGGTGGTGTAGCAATGAGAGTCACCGTGAAGGTGGTGTAGCAGTGACAGTCACCGTGAAGGTGGTGTAGCAGTGACAGTCACCGTGAAGGTGGTGGTGTAGCAGTGAGAATCACCGTGAAGGTGGTGGTGTAGCAGTGACAGTCACCGTGAAGGTGGTGGTGTAGCAGTGAGAGTCACCGTGAAGGTGGTGGTGTAGCAGTGAGTCACCGTGAAGGTGGTGGTGTAGCAGTGAGAATCACAGTGAAGGTGGTGTAGCAGTGAGAGTCACCGTGAAGGTGGTGGTGTAGCAGTGAGAGTCACCGTCAAGGTGGTGTAGCAGTGACAGTCACCGTGAAGGTGGTGGTGTAGCAGTGAGAATCACAGTGAAGGTGGTGGTGTAGCAGTGAGAGTCACCGTGAAGGTGGTGGTGTAGCAGTGAGAGTCACCGTGAAGGTGGTGTAGCAGTGACAGTCACCGTGAAGGTGGTGGTGTAGCAGTGAGAGTCACAGTGAAGGTGGTGGTGTAGCAGTGAGAGTCACCGTGAAGGTGGTGGTGTAGCAGTGAGAGTCACCGTGAAGGTGGTGTAGCAGTGACAGTCACCGTGAAGGTGGTGGTGTAGCAGTGAGAGTCACAGTGAAGGTGGTGGTGTAGCAGTGAGAGTCACCGTGGGGGTGGTGGTGCAGCAGTGAGAGTCACCGTGAAGGTGGTGGTGTAGCAGTGACAGTCACCGTGAAGGTGGTGGTGTAGCAGTGAGAATCACAGTGAAGGTGGTGGTGTAGCAGTGAGAGTCACCGTGAAGGTGGTGGTGTAGCAGTGAGAGTCACCGTGAAGGTGGTGGTGTAGCAGTGAGAATCACAGTGAAGGTGGTGGTGTAGCAGTGAGAATCACAGTGAAGGTGGTGGTGGTGTAGCAGTGAGAGTCACCGTGAAGGTGGTGGTGTAACAGTGAGAATCACAGTGAAGGTGGTGGTGTAGCAGTGAGTCACCGTGAAGGTGGTGGTGTAACAGTGAGAATCACAGTGAAGGTGGTGGTGTAGCAGTGAGAGTCACCGTGAAGGTGGTGGTGTAACAGTGAGTCACAGTGAAGGTGGTGGTGTATCAGTGACAGTCACAGTGAAGGTGGTGGTGTAACAGTGAGTCACAGTGAAGGTGGTGGTGTAACAGTGAGTCACAGTGAAGGTGGTAGTGTAACAGTGAGTCACAGTGAAGGTGGTGGTGTAACAGTGAGAGTCACCGTGAAGGTGGTGGTGTAACAGTGAGAATCACAGTGAAGGTGGTGGTGTAACAGTGACAGTCACAGTGAAGGTGGTGGTGTAACAGTGAGTCACAGTGAAGGTGGTGGTGTAGCAGTGAGAGTCACCGTGAAGGTGGTGGTGTAACAGTGAGTCACAGTGAAGGTGGTGGTGTAACAGTGAGTCACAGTGAAGGTGGTGGTGTAACAGTGACAGTCACAGTGAAGGTGGTGGTGTAACAGTGACAGTCACAGTGAAGGTGGTGGTGTAACAGTGAGAGTCACCGTGAAGGTGGTGGTGTAACAGTGAGAATCACAGTGAAGGTGGTGGTGTAACAGTGACAGTCACAGTGAAGGTGGTGGTGTAACAGTGAGTCACAGTGAAGGTGGTGGTGTAGCAGTGAGAGTCACCGTGAAGGTGGTGGTGTAACAGTGAGTCACAGTGAAGGTGATGGTGTAACAGTGAGTCACAGTGAAGGTGGTGGTGTAACAGTGACAGTCACAGTGAAGGTGGTGGTGTAACAGTGAGTCACAGTGAAGGTGGTGGTGTAACAGTGAGTCACAGTGAAGGTGGTGGTGTAACAGTGAGTCACAGTGAAGGTGGTGGTGTAACAGTGACAGTCACCGTAGGAGGGTAAAGACTGCTGCCACCATCCTCAGTTGTACTTGACTTGTGCCAATATTTTGGCCACACACCTAAAAGCTTCAGGCAGACTCCAGTGTAGAGTAGGAAAAGGGGAAGCAGGGACCTTGGAAAAGGAGAGTAGGAGGAGGAAGAAGGGGAAATGGGAGGAGACGGAATAAGGGAAGGAGGGGAAGAGAGGAAAAGGGGAAGGAATAGAATAAAGAGACGGAGGAGGAGCAGGAACACGGAAAGAGTGAATGAGCGGATGAGGAAGAACAGCGGAAAAGGGAGGAAGAGTAAGAGAAAAATATGAATGGAGGAGGAAGGCGGGGAAGCAGTAGCAGGAGGGAGAAGAAAGAAAAGCAAGACACAGTGACTGAGGGGAGTAAGAGTAAGGGTGAGGGTTATGGCTGAGGGTAATTAGCTTAAGGGTGATTAATTTAAGGGCACCAGATTTGCCCTTAAGTTAATCACCGTCAACTACACACCTGGACAACTTGACTGCTGTTGAAACAACAACAAGGAAAAAATACCATTAGATTACATTATCTTTTTTACCAATTTGTATGTTTCATATTTTTTTTATGAGGGTTAGTTCTTGGCTGGTTTATCGAATGCGAAATAACAGATTTTTTTTTTAAAATCAACACATACTTTCATTCGTCTCGCACACTTTAACTGTACCTATCTGTGAGGTGCTGTATAATTGACTGTGAAAATTATAGGAATCAAAACCTCAATGTTGTGTAAGAACCCTTCAAGGAAAGAGGGAGTTGAGTAGATATTTACACCTGTCCTCCAGTGTGCTCGCTTTATTGCTTGATGAAGGAAGATAAATGTTGTTCACGTGCGCAAAATACCAAGCAGTAAAGGCAGATGGGCCACATCCAAGAAAATTCTCAGACATCTGTTTACATTGTGAAATATTTTACCTTCCGGAGTTGACACACCTCCTGCCAGAAGCGTAGGGAAGAGAGGAGGATGGGGGTCATCTAGCTACGTTAGTCCTTATTATACTCATCTAGGTGTACTCAACTATAAAGGTAACGACAAAATTTCGTTATTCCTGGTTTCCAGAGTTCTATCAGGCACTTCCTAGCACTGTGAATGGTGTTTGCCTCCACCACTTCTTCATCTAGCATGTTCTACTTTTGACTAACCTTAGACTGAAAATAGTACTTCCTTAAGGTTAATGTGGCTCATCTAGGTCTTTACCTTCAAAGTCTTTTCTTGTGGTCAAGCCTCTTCAGCACTAAGACTGTGCACATAAGGACCAACACATGTGTACACACGAGCACAAAGGTCTAGCAGATATTATCCTGCTGGACTCTTGTATAGGATTGAAATAGTGGTAGTTTGCCAGGATATATGGCAACATTTTCAAAGGTAAGACACATATGCAACAGTTAGGTATCTTTATTATGAAACGTTTCGCCTACACAGTAGGCTTCTTCAGTCAAGTACAGAAAAGTTGATAGAAGCAAAAGATACTTGAAGACGATGTAATCAGTCCATAACCCTTAAAGTTTTGAGGTGGTCAGTCCCTCAGTCTGGAGAAGAGCATTGTTCCATAGTATGAAACAATATGGAGATGAAGTGACAGAATGGAGCTTTTTATAGCGCCAAGAGGTGAGACGTAGGCCACTAGGAGAGGTAAGAACTCAGATGTTGAAAGGTCAGGTCCCTCTCAAATCCAGCCGCTCTCACTAGTGGAAGTTGTCGAAGTTGATTGCAGGTCTGTACCAAGATACCCTTGTGTTGCAGTGTCTGACAGATTGAACATTAAAATGGTATAAAATACCATTTTAATGTTCAACATTTTCAAAGAAAGTTGTGATATTTAAACTGTCAAACTATCAGCGGCGGTGTCGACGTCGCCTTCAGCAGTGCAGCGTCGTCGTCAGCGTCACCAGTGGCTGAGTCATCATCAACATCAACAATGATGACATAAGTCTATGCATCACAGTGCAAACCATATCCATAAGCTGTTCCATGTCAAAGGCCATAAGTAACACAACATCTGCAGCAGTGTAGATGAATGGTTCAGAGAACCGACATGTTGATAAATTAGACACATGTGCAACTCTTGGGTATCTTTATTGAGGAAACGTTTCGCCACACAGTGGCTTCATCAGTCCATACAAAGGAGAATCTTGAAGAATAGGAGGAGAATGAGGTAATCAGTCCCTCAACCTTGAGTCGATGTGGTCAGTCCATCAATCTTGAATAGAATACGGCATACGTGCTGAGAAGGAGCTTATATACCGTTGGCAGGAGAGGTGAAGCAGTCAGAGGCAGTGTAACACTTATTCAATGTTGAAGTAGGTCGTGCCCAAGAATTAGGCAAGCGAAGAATTCCCAAGTATTAAGATCCCAAGAAGATACCCAAGAGTTGCACATGTGTCTAATTTATCAACATGTCGGTTCTCTGAACCATTCATCTACAAAGCTGTCAGACACTGCATCTTCTTGGGATCTTAATACTTGGGAATTCTTCGCTTGCCTAATTCTTGGGCACGACCTACTTCAACATTGAATAAGTGTTACACTGCCTCTGACTGCTTCACCTCTCCTGCCAACGGTATATAAGCTCCTTCTCAGCACGTATGCCGTATTCTATTCAAGATTGATGGACTGACCACATCGACTCAAGGTTGAGGGACTGATTACCTCATTCTCCTCCTATTCTTCAAGATTCTCCTTTGTATGGACTGATGAAGCCACTGTGTGGCGAAACGTTTCCTCAATAAAGATACCCAAGAGTTGCACATGTGTCTAATTTATCTGCAGCAGTCAGGGACGGCAGTCAGTGGCAGAGGACGGGTGTCAGGGGCAACGTCCACATGAGCGGCGGAAGCGGCAGAAGCTCTAGCAACGTCAGCAGCGACGATATAAGTCCATGTATAGTAATCCAAGTCGTATTCAGAAGCCATTCCAAGTTTAAGGCCATAAGTCACATTATAGAGGCATCAGCGACGGCGTCAGGACATTAACTTTAGTCCATACAATATCCACAAACCATTCTAAGTCATAGAGGAACAAGCCACGGCAAATTTTAAGGAAAGGGGAGAAAATCTTCCACTAGTTTGGCCGAAGAAAGGTGTGGAGGATGCTGGGTTCTTAGACAAACCACGTCACCACGGTATAAGGGGCCACAATTTTGGATAAAGAATACCGCTCACGTATCTTGGATTCCTGTTGCGTAAATTACGTAAATTACGTAAATTATTACATAAAAACATAAGAATGGAGGAACACTGCGAAAGGTCTACTGGCCCATACAAGGCGGGTCCTTATCAAAATGACCTCTGTGAACATCAAAATGGTATACAATACCGACAGGTTGTTAGGTAAGTCACGTATGCAACAGTTAGACAACTTTATTCCGAAACGTTTCGCCTACACAGTAGGCTTCTTCAGTCGAATACAGAAAGTAGGCAGGAACAGTAGAGATGTGAAGACGATGTAATCAGTCCATCACCCTTAAAGTCGTAAAATTTGAGGTTGTCAGTCCCTCGGCCTGGAGAAGTTCAGTTCCATAGTCAGGAACTATCTGAGGCCGAGGGACTGACAACCTCAAATTCTACGACTTTAAGGGTGATGGACTGATTACATCGTCTTCACATCTCTACTGTTCCTGCCTACTTTCTGTATTCGACTGAAGAAGCCTACTGTGTAGGCGAAACGTTTCGGAATAAAGTTGTCTAACTGTTGCATATGTGTCTTACCTAACAAAATGACCTCTACCCAAAGCTACCCAAGAATTTACTCCCGTACCCAATGACACAAATCAAACCCAGCCCCTCCCACTCGTATATTTGTCCAATCTCTTTTTAAAGCTACCCAAAGTCCTAGCCTCGATCACCCTACTGGGAAGATTGTTCCACGCATCCACAACCCTGTTAGAAAACCAGTACTTACCTATGTCCTTTCTAAATCTAAATTTATCCAACTTAAATCCATTATTTCTGGTTCTTACCTGGTTCGACACCCTCAGTATTTTATTAATATCTCCTTTGTTTATGCCCGTCATCCACTTATACACTTCAATGAAATCTCCCCTCATTCTACGTCTCTCCAGAGAGTGGTGATTTAAGGCTTTAAGTCTATCTTCATACGGGCGATTCCTTGCACAGTAAATCATTTTAGTGATTCTTCTCTGTATGCTCTCCAATGAATCTATATCCATCCTGTAGTAAGGAGGTAGAAATATTTGCCTAACCTATTTTTATGTTACCCAAGTAATAGCTTTTATATCCTTTTACTCATGTGCAAGTTAATTGTTCTACCATATTGTATTACTACTACTACTGATAAATTAGACACATGTGCAACTCTTGGGTATCTTTATTGAGGAAACGTTTCGCCACACAGTGGCTTCATCAGTCCATACAAAGGAGAATCTTGAAGAACAGGAGGAGAATGAGGTAATCAGTCCCTCAACCTTGGGTCGATGTGGTCAGTCCATCAATCTTGAATAGAATACGGCATACATGCTGAGAAGGAGCTTATAAACCGTTGGCAGGAGAGGTGCAGCAGTCATAGGTCGTGTAACATTTGTTCAATGTGTCTAATTTATCAACATGTCGGTTCTCTGAACCATTCATCTACTACTACTACTACAACTTATATCACTACTGCTACTACTACTACTACCACTAGTTATTGTACCTCAGTCTGACCCCATATATATAGTGGTAGGGGTTTTCGTGTAACTAAAATATACACGTATTTTTTATATAATGTAACTGAAATTAAACATGAATCGGTAGGTACTGTTACCTGCTAATGGTTCCTGTTCATCTTTCCTATGTCCTAGTCTCACACTATGTCTCCAGGTGGATGATTTTTTCTAAGTCAAACTGCTAGTGTTTACAACATAACCCAACTGATCAAGAACTGCCTGGGGAAACAAAATTCCTTCTTCAAGAGAGTTAGGAGTCCACTGATAATTTCCCTTATATGTAAATGGAGAGCATTAATAGGCCTCCGAGTCTTCATGTTTATCCAATTATCTTTCATTTATTGCATTCCTGTTTCTCATTTAGTACATTTTACAGCCTACCACGCCTCTTACTCCGTGAAGAGCAAATTCAGTGCGCAAATGTGAGAACTCTACAAACATGACTGAACAGTTATCATAACTCGGTCGTTATCATTACATGACTGGCTGGATAGTCAGCATTACCTGTCACAAACCTGGACAAACTTGTACTGTTCCCACGACCAGAACACCATGTAAAACAATACCACCACCAAAAACTGAATTAAGTCTGGCTGTAAGTTCGAGCGCAAAAAACTGCACAGTCCAGCAGCCATTTCACCCGAGATGTTAAAGTATACCAATGTCTCTTTCCACGAGACAACAATAAAAAATGCTACTCTCGAATTCTGCCTTGCGTATGAACATTAAAATGACTACAAAAGCCTTCAGTCTGCGTTACTCTGTGAGCCACAAGACTAATTCAGAATGTTGCCTCTGAGAAACAAGAGAGATCTTTTGTTGCAGTTCTTACCGGTGCTTCTCTGAAGGTATATTGCTGATATACACAAAAATGAAACGTGGCTTCAATGACAAGAACTCTTTAAGAACGCGAAAGCGAAACTGCTATTTATATCAACCATTCTTTAATGTTTATTACTGCAGGAAGGGTACCACTCTGCGTGGGCGGGGAGTAGGTCATTTTTTTTTAGAGGCGGGAACAATAGGGGGTCCCAGGTAACGGAGTCCCAGCTAGCAGGAAGTCTTGGGTAAGAGGGAGTCCTAGGCTAAGGCTGTCGGTAACACCTGTGGAAAGGCAGACGGAGTACTAAGTTTGGTTGAAGACTGAGACACTTATGCAACATATGGGAATCTTTATTGAGGAAACGTTCGCCACACAGTGGCTTCATCAGTCCAATACAAAGTAGAAATGGGTAAGGAGAGGAGGAGTTTGAACTGATGAAGCCACTGTGTGGCGAAACGTTTCCTCAATAAAGATTCCCATATGCTGCATAAGTGTCTCATTCTTCAACTTGTCGGTTTTCAAAACCATTCATCACAACTAAGTTTGGTGTTAGATGTCAGAGTGCAATACTCGCGTGTGCAGGAGTGACGAGACGTCGTGGCGGGAGGAGGATGCAGAGCCGAAGATCAACGCTCTGTGACGAGCTCATTGATGTTCTTCTCCTCTGTCACTTGATAATTTCTACCAAGTTAGTGGAGGTTTTCTTTCCTCCGAAGGGAACATATTAGCTTCACGGTAGGAGCAAACAAGGGCACTCTCGACTACAGCTTCGCTCAGCTCTCCGCCTTTCCTTGAGGCACTGACATGGGTTAATGGATCCCAGAGTGATGGTATTCTACCAAGTTAGTGGAGGTTTTCTTTCCTCCGAAGGGAACATATTAGCTTCACGGTGGGAGCAAACAAGGGCACTCTCGACTACAGCTTCGCTCAGCTCTCCGCCTTTCCTTGAGGCACTGACATGGGTTAATGGATCCCAGAGTGATGGTATGACTCGCCAAACTGATTAGATATTCAAATCGCAACATTCAGTAAACCCTCTGAGGTGGAAATGCAGACAAATCTCTGACTCGCCCGTCGATTCCTCTTCCTTGTAAGAACCCTCATTTTGCAACGTCCGTTTTCTCACGCGTTACACTGAGCACGGTCTGAGCATGGTTAGAACCAACAGCTTGGTTGCTCAGGCAAGCAACCAGGAGGCCTAGTGTGGGACCAGGCCGCGGTACCGATGACCTCAGAAACAGTCTACAAGTAACGTATACCTCTGATGAATTTCGAGAGTCTTACTACTCTCGAAACTCTCGTCCCTTTAGATCAGGTTACCGACGTGTTCCGCGACATCCTAGTAACAAAAACTAGACAGCCTATTTTTCAAAAATATACCCTTTCTTTTAATATACCTTGGATGACTTTCGAGAGTTTTCCTGCTTACGGAGCCCGGTCCTGAGCTATGCTCGTCTGGTGCTTGGATAGCCAACCAGGTCATTGCTGCTGGCGTCCCGCTGGCCCACATATCAATCACAGCCTGGTAGATCTGGCACTGGGCGGAGGTAATTACTAAATTTCCTCCTAAATAATTCTACGCTTGTTCCTCTAGTGTTTCTGATGCTTTTTGGTGACATGTTACGAAGTCTGGGAAGCCACATCACTCAGATGTAAACAACCGACTCTGAATGTACATAAAGGGCTCAGAGAACCGGCAAGGTAATAAATTAGACACTGCTGTCATTTCCGAACGCTTCATGCATACAGATTTTTTTTAGGTTAGGATAGGTTTGGTCAGGTTAGACAGGTTGTGTTAGGATAGGTTTGGTCAGGTTAGACAGGTTGTGTTAGGATAGATTACGTAAACTTATTAATTTAATACGTATATTTAATAACATACTTGTTCGAAAACAAATGACCATGACACGTCCCCCACTTAAGTCTCTACAAACTCAGCATTATAGGGATGAGAAAACCTCATGATAGATTTATTAATATTGTTGCTAAGTAACCTCACATACACACACAAGGAGAACATGAAGATTGTCTCTTCTTCCATAGAAAGCCCTCTGTGCTAATCGCTCACTTTAAATTTAAGCCCCTCCTCTCTAGCTGATTCTCCTCCTTTTCCCCCTAACCTTCCTCCCCCCTCCCTCTCTCTCCGCCTTACATCTTTCCGCCATTATCTTTCCCATTCCAGCACAACTTAATATCATTTTCGGATTACATTTTCTTTTGATTTTTTCATGAAGGGAATAAAATTTTTCTTCTTCTTCTTCTTGCTAGAAAAATGACAGGATGGATAATGAGAACCTTCAAAACTAGGGAGGCCAAGCCCATGATGACACTCTTCAGGTCACTTGTTCTATCTAGGCTGGAATATTGCTGCACACTAACAGCACCTTTCAAGACAGGTGAAATTGCCGACCTAGAAAATGTACAGAGAACCTTCACGGCGCGCATAACGGAGATAAAACACCTCAATTACTGGGAGCGCTTGAGGTTCCTAAACCTGTATTCCCTGGAACGCAGGAGGGAGAGATACATGATTATATACACCTGGAAAATCCTAGAGGGACTAGTACCGAACTTGCACACGAAAATCACTCACTACGAAAGCAAAAGACTTGGCAGACGATGCACCATCCCCCCAATGAAAAGCAGGGTGTCACTAGCACGTTAAGAGACCATACAATAAGTGTCAGGGGCCCGAGACTGTTCAACTGCCTCCCAGCACACATAAGGGGGATTACCAACACACCCCTGGCAGTCTTCAAGCTGGCACTGGACAAGCACCTAAAGTCAGTTCCTGATCAGCCGGGCTGTGGCTCGTACGTTGGTTTGCGTGCAGCCAGCAGCAACAGCCTGGTTGATCAGGCTCTGATCCACCAGGAGGCCTGGTCACAGACCGGGCCGCGGGGGCGTTGACCCTCGGAACTCTCTCCAGGTAAACTCCAGGTATTCGGATGCCACATTACAGGGAGTAGCGCAGATGGTCACAACAGCTGCTTCTCCTCCGCCCTCACATACTACTCTTTAGTACTTCTTGTTTACATCATACTTTCTGTCATTTTCTCTGGCGCCACTTGTATTTAATGGCGCCGGGTTAAAGCAGGCAGGTAGTCGCGGCAAGTCTGTCCAAGGTACTCCCTTCATGCATAAGAGAGATTACCAACAGACCCCCGGCTGTCTTCAAAGGGAACTCGACAAATTCCTCAAATCAGTTCTTGATCAGCCGGGCTGTGAGGCATACGTTGGACTACGGGCGGCGAGCACTAACAGCCTAATCGATCAGACCAGCAACCATGAGGCCTGGTCTAGGACCAGCCACGAGGGAGGTAACCTCCGGAAGCGACTATAGGTAACCTACAAGTAAGGTAGGAAGTTTGGCCAAGGTAGGAAGTCTAGCCATAGCAAGAAGTCTGGCCATGGCAGGAAGTCTGGCCAAAGCAGGAAGTCTGGGTAAGGCAGCGAATGGGGGGGGAGGGGGGAAGTGGGGATGAACCAGGCACCGTGGGTGGGAAAAATGCAGAAGGCTGAGTAGCCTAGAAGCGTGGGTGGTAAGGAAACTGGGGTTAGGAGAAGAGGGAGGGATGCTGGGGGATGTGCCAAGCGAGGGAGGTCGGAGAAGGACAGTGAGAGAGGAGCCAGTCGTCGGCACCCATCCCCTTACAACTCCCCCACACACATAGCAGATCCTCCTCGACTGTTTGGCGCCAGACACGTACATTGATCTGCCTCGCGTCCTCTCTCGCCCTGCTGCATCATGTCCTAATAATTACCACTAACGTATACACAAGGATCAAATTTAACGCGGACAGTTAAATTGTTTACACATAAGTGGCTATTCAGTTTAATCCTACCCCTTTCCCTTTGTTATAGTAACTTCAGCTTTACTGGAACGGAACCTTTGAAGCTGCCGTAGCTGATGAACCCTTACTGGAATGTTTGACTATATCCTCATTGTCCTACTGAAATCTGGCAGTTCAGGTTGACAAATTTCAACACCTTATATGAGCTACATTCTGCATGATAGAATATGACAGGACAACAGTTACCTTTCATTCCCGCTGTGTAACTATCATATACAATAGGATAACAGCACACTGCAGATGTATCCAATTTTGTTTAATTAAAATGAACCTGAAAAAATGTAAAACAGTAGTATAAACGAAATATAGGCATTAAATACTACCTGGAGGACATTCCGGGGATTAACGCCAACGCGGCCCGGTCTATAACCAGGCCTCCTGGTGGATCAGGGCCTGATCAACGAGAATGTTACTGCTGGCCGCACGTTGTCCAACGTAGGAACCACAGCCCGGCTGATCTGGCACTGACTTTAGGTATCTGTCCAGCTCCCTCTTGAAGACAACCAGGGGCCTTCCCGTAATGTCCCTTATTGCTGATGGAAGGCTGTTGAACAGTCTTGGGCCCCGGACACTTTTGTTTTCTCTTAGTGTACAAGTGGCACCCCTACTTTCACTGGGGGTATGTTGCATCGCCTGTCAAGTCTTTTGCTTTCGTAGAGAGTGATTTCTGTGTGCAGATTAGGGACCAGTCCCTCCAGAGTCTTCCAGGTGTAAATTATGATGTATCTCTCTCGCCTGCCCTCCAGTGAGTACAAGTCAAGTGCTTCCAGGCGTTCCCAGTAGTCAAGGTGTTTGACGGAACTTGTACATGCAGTAAATGTTCTCTGTACGTTCTCTAGATATGCAATTTCACCTGCCTGGAATGGGGATGTTAATGTACAGCAGTATTCCAGCCAAGAGAACAAGTGATTTAAAAAGGATCACCATTGGCTTAGCATCTCTTGTCTTGAATATTCTCATTATCCATCCTATTAGTTTCCTCACAGATGTGATAGTGGCATTGTTGTGGTCCTTGAAGGTGAGGTCTTCGGACATTACCACACCCAGGTCCTTCACATTACTTTTCCACTCTACTGTGTGAGTAGAGTTTGCAGTATACTCAGTCCTAGTTATTGTTTCCTCTAGTTTTCCATAACGGAGCAGTTGGAATTTGTCTTCATTGAACATCATATTGTTCTCCGTTGCCCACTGGAAAACTTGGTTTATATCTTCTTGGAGATTTGCCGTGTCCTCAATGGATGAAACTCATGCAGATCCTAGTATCGTCTGCAAAGGATGATACGGTGCCATGGTTTACATCTCTGTCTGTCTGATATGAGAATGAGGAACAGGATGGGGGCGACTACTGTGCCTTGTGGAACAGAGCTCTTCACTATGGCAGCTTTGTGTTCGACTGGTTAGAAAGTTGAAGATCCATCTGTCTACTTTGCCAGTTATCCCATTAGCACGCATTTTGTGTGATGTTACACCATGATCGCACTTGTCAAAGGCTTTTGCAAAATCTGTGTATACTACATCTGCATTCTGTTTGTTTTCCAGTGCCTCTAAGACCATATCATAGTGGTCCAATAGTTACGAGAGGCAGGAGCGACCTGCTCTGAAACCATGTTGCCCTGGATTGTGCAATTTTTGGGAGTCCAAGTGGTTTGCAATCCTGCTTCTTAGAACTCTTTCAAAGATTTTTATGACGTGGGACGTTAAGCTATTGGTCTATAGTTCTTAGCTATTGCTTTGCTGCCCCCTTTATGGAGTGGGGCTATATCCGCTGTTTTCAGGGACTGTGGAATCTCACCTGTGGAGAGCAGACAGCCAATCCGAAACTAAGAACTAGAAACACCCTCTCAATAACCAATTATAAACCAAGAAAACTCTATATAACATAATATTGTACCAGTAATACCTCGCCACTTAACGGTCGTGTTACACATGCTTGAATAATTGAATTAGTACTGTATTTTCCGTGTAAAAAAACATAATGAAGAAACAAATAATTTAAACTGGAAAATTATATTTGTGTACATGTACGTGTGTTCGGGTGTGGGAAGCGCTAAAAGAAAATGTAAATAAGGAGGACCACAGGGCGAGCTTCTGAACAGAAGGGAAACAAAGAGGAGCTGGCGCTAACCAGACGTATAGGGGGTAGTATACATCTACTTAAAACGTTCCCTTCAACAGCCAAGACTCAACCTTTGATTGTCCTCCCAATCATCTACACACACACACGACCAAGGTACAACGATGATATTTTGTCACTTATCTGTCGGCGTACGTGACTGCATAACACCCTTTAAGGTCACATAACATTCAGGCATGAAATGGTGATAATTTTCTATCATGGTAAGGTCTTGCCATTTGCTAGAACTGAACAATATACCATTAGGATTATGTACTAGATAGAAATGTATGGTTTACAAAGCATCCCCTTCCCTAATTTAATGAAGTATACGTTTACGAGCCCTCAACTAGTATTAGGTTTGTCCACCATAAATTTCCTAAAATTACATAGACTAAACTATTACAATCCACCCGTTCTTATGAGCATTATTATAATCACGCGGGAGCGCTAAACCCATAGGGATTATATAGCGTTTGGGGGGAAGTATTAAGGCTCAAGTCAGGGAACTGGAGAACAGATCCAATTCCCTAGACCAAGAGCCCCTCACCAGCGTCAAGGAACCTCCCTTGAGGGGTCTTGTATGAGCAACCTGGGCCAATCAAGGACATCCTACTTGAGGAACTAAGGATGACTGGACTTACTAAATTATAACGTTCAGATCAATATTACTTAGCTGTCTCATAGTGAAATTTTGTGTGTATTATTTTGTGTCGCAAGCAAACGTTAGAACAATAAATTTCACACATTACTGGTATTTCGTGACCAGATGACAAGACAGTGATCTATGGAACAAAAGCACAGGTTTATGCCCTTTGTAAAAGGTTAGACCTGGGGAAAACTGGTCCTTAGAAAGTAAAAGCTAGGGAGAAAATAAACTATTGACATAAGATTAAGTGGCCCAAATAATTATGGCTATTATTTTAACTAGTTATTGTACACACACACACACACACACACACACACACACACACACACACACACACACACACACACACACACACACACACACACACACACACACACAAATATATATATATATATATATATATATATATATATATATATATATATATATATATATATATATATTTTAATGTTATGTGTATTAAGTTCACAATCTACATATATAATATTGAAGCGGGAATAAAGTGGCATAAGTAAGTTTGCTAATGACACTAAAATAGGCCGTCAAATAATTTCTGATGTAGACACTAGAAGGCTACACGATGACCTGGATAGGCTGATGTGGTTAGAGAAGTCGCAGATGCATTTCAATGTAGGCAAGTATACAGTTCTAATCCTAGGAAAAGGAAATAACCATGACACAAGTCAAACAATGTAGATCTTAGACAAAGTGAATACGAAAACGATCTAGGAGCTCTGGCTAGCAGAAATTTAAAGCCTAGGCAATAATGGTGAGATTACAGTACATACTTCACACTCCACATACTGAATCACTACACTTTTCCCCTCATTCACTAAATACTGATGAGGCTACAATGTTTCACACTCTACATAGTGTAACACCATCCTCTTCTTATCTTCACTAACTCGACAGCGCTTACGCTAATATATCAATGGTATACAATATCGACAAGTTGATGAATAAGATACAATTGCAACAACTGGGTTACTTTATTTTGTAGACATTTCGCCATCCAGTGGCTTTATCAATACAATACAGGGACATAAACGGAAGACTGTAGAACAAGAGGTAATTAGTCCCTCAGCATTGTAACAATCATTAATAAATAAGAACATACCTGACGAGCGTGTACTGTCCCAGGATGAGCTGTAAACTGACACTTACCTGCAATAACAAATCAACTGATTTATTAACGTGCCACACTACTTGCTCGGTTCTTTCGTTCAGTAAAATTGTTTTATCGACGAAGCATCCCATTTATTAGCATTATATTATTATCCCTGGGCTGAGAAGCGATAAACTAGGAGGTATCATACAGCACTTGGGGAATAGGAGGTAGTAAGGTTTGATCCATGGAAGGCTAATGGTAGCTACAATTCCTTGAATCAAAAGTCCTTCGCCAACATTAAAGGCACCTCTTTTCATAAATGGGAATCTCCCTTGAAAGGGAAACACCGTACATCCCAAGTAAATGTTAATACAGTAAATTTCACACAGTACTGGTATTTCGTAACAAGATGACAAGACAGCAAAAAAACTTTTACTACTACGACGTTTTACCACTGTAGGCTTTATCAAATACATGGAATACATAAAGACTATTATATAAAGCGTATGGGGGAGGTAAGGTGTGCAGGGACAGGTGGAGTGGCCCATGGACAGGTCTGGTGCCGTTGCAAGTGAGGACAAGTGATGCCG
Source organism: Cherax quadricarinatus (assembly GCF_038502225.1). Classification (NCBI taxonomy): domain Eukaryota; kingdom Metazoa; phylum Arthropoda; class Malacostraca; order Decapoda; family Parastacidae; genus Cherax; species Cherax quadricarinatus. The sequence goes on from NC_091307.1 coordinate 11,002,929, forward strand.
GGCAGAGGTCAGGTCAAAGGTTCAGGTGCTTATTTCCAGTTCAGAATGTTTGCTATGTGTCTTACTACCGTATTAAATTCTGTTCAATGTGCTTATTTCATAATATGCAATACCGTATAAAAACACACTACACATTACATATATCTACGCATATAAAATGCTACTGCACTGTGAATTTCTCAGCTGCTCATGAGCCAACTTCTAGTTGGCTCATGATTCAAAGTATACAGTATACAGTACGCATTAATGAAGAGTCGGGAAATGCAAGAAAAATTATATCCTATTTTACAAGTGGTGTATTAAGAATGTAACACATGTGCTAGCCATTGTTTGTATATGTTCTTTAAGCCTAGTATGTAAATCCTTTGCTGTTTCGCCTACATAAAAGCGATCACAATTGCCACAGAATATATTGGGTGAGGTATAATTCTTTGACTGTTTATGTGGAAAGTAAAGCCATGATAACATTGGCACACTATGTGCTTTATTGTCCACTTATTGAGGAATACAGAGATAGACAGTATAATAACCTATGTGACATGTCAAGATATATCTTATTATGAAAATAAGATATCAGATATACTAAGCAAATTTCATAAATTTGCTGGTAACAGATATGTGAACTGTAGATATGTAGATATAAATTCATATGTACTCCTGTTAACCCTTTTGGGGCCTAGTTCCTAGGCCTTTTGTGTATCCATATGCTCTTGCGCTACCGTCCACAGGATGGATATGGGGTGCACAATAAACTAGCCACTTCGGTGGCAAAATCTAAAATTCTAATCCCGGCGACACCTCACCTCCCTCATATTCGTTACAGTATATACCACTGTTTTTATATATTTCATATGCCTGATGAATCCTTCAGTGGGCGAAACGTAATATTAATAAAAACATTTCTGAAAGTGTCTTTTTTACTAGCATTTGCAGGCTCACAATTATGCGTTTACATTACTTTCAGCATGATACCACTTGTTAATTGATGAAAAAATTATTTAGTAATAATTGAATCACTACTTCAGTAATTTATTCAACAAAAATTGAGAGTTACACTTGAAAGAGCTGTTAGAAATGATGCTTACTTACCTTGTCATGATGGAAGAGGAAGCCCTGCCAGAGCCTGATACAGTGCTGACCTGTAGCAGTATTTCATTTTAGTTAATCGTTACAATATATATATATTATTTGACAGCTTTCATACTGTAATATATACTTTCAATTTTGTTTGTGACATTGATTTCAACAACAAATATAACAGTCTAAAGCTATCTTTGATATATTACGGTATAATAATAATAATAATATCATTATCGCAGCGCTGTATGACCCTGGTAGCTTAGCGTTTAGTTTTAATTATATCACTATTATTATACTTACGTAGAATCACTAAACCCGTAGGGACCATAAGCGCCAGGAAAATGAGAGGTAATCTTGTATTATCCAAGGAAGGGGAAGACTGCATCAAGAACCCTTCACTGGCCCCTTGAAGGGCTAGGAATGCAGCATCCCGACCCCACAATTCAATGTTTGTTATGTTTAATTTAAAGCCTACTGACTGCATGAGCGGTTATTATGGCTGCAATTGAGCTGTAGTGTAGCAGCCAAGAATATTTTAGTCCGATACAATAATTAGAGTAACTAGATACACACACACCTGTATATATCATGCCGACACAAGCATGAGGTAGATAACTCTAACCAGATCTCTCTCTCTCTGAGCCACCAGGTTGTAATTAGCTCCAGTGTTGCAATTGGACATAAGTACTCGTATATACTAAACAGTAGCTCTCTTGTCTCGCGCTAGCCAAATGGAGGATCGAGTCTCCATTCTTTATGAATGACAAACACGGATTTAGCACTTCACATGAAGTAAAACAATTCCGTGATTGCCCCCAAATAACACTTTACAGGACTGTCAATAGCAAACCGCATATCGAGTAACACTTCATCAAATGATGAATAACAATATATGAAAGAAATGATTGTTCGAACCTCAAACTATCAACCAAACATGTTTGGCAGACACGTTCCCACTGCACCACGCGCCAGTGACGTGACCAGCGGTGAGTCTGGTATGCTAATCCTTATTGCAGAGGCAGAGTAGTGTGGAAAGCGTAACTCGAACTCGACAAAGATAAAGCGAGGACGGCTAGAAGCCCAAGTGTAAATTGACCATAAACGTTTTAATGGTCGCCAACACAAACCAACGACACTGCTAACGATCTCGTAAGTGTTAGTTCGAGACCAGTAAAGTCATAAAAAAAGGGTAACAACATGTCGGAGAGGCAAGTTTCTGAACTGCTGAACGTGAAGAGACAACAGTTTCATTGCCTGGAATAACTTAATAGCCATGGAACTAGCAAAAGACATCTGGGTTTTGTTTAATGTATAATTTTATAATATTGTACGTAGCACGTCTCCAGCTTAACAAGGCAACCTTCGTCTCACTCCCACTAAGGTGAACACCGAGATCACTCACGGGGGCTCAGGATTATATTTGTAGGAAAGCGCAAAACCCCTATGGTCATGGGAAGAATTAGGCTTCATCCAAGGCCCGGGAGGGTAGCTCCATTTCCTTAGATTATGAGCCTTTCACCACACTCTTCCTGCCTCCCTTAAGGAAATTATTACATTCGTGGAGAAGCGCTAAACCCGAAGGTATCATACAGGCCTATGGGAATGGGAGCCATTCTAGTTTGATCCAAGAAAGGGAGGGACAGGTTTAATTCCTTGGCTCAAGAGCACCTCTCAAGGTATCAATAGTAACCTCTCTTGAGAGGGTGAAGGAACAAATGATTCTAAAAGTGACAAACCAAACTTCTAACACTACGAGCCTTCGATTCACTAAGACAACCTTAGAAAGATTCTGATCGACACGAAGAGGGATTCTCAGATTACCACAAGAACACGAAGCAACATAAAAAAAATAGAAATAATGAACTCACTGAAGCAGTATTGATACGGTTGTGACAAGCGTGTCAGCAGCAGGTGACCACCACACACTTCACTCGTAAACAAATATGTCGGCTCCTCGGGGGTGCACCTTTTGAAAGTACTCTAGTATTATATAAATATTTATTTCACTTGGTAAGAATACATAAAGCTTCTAATAGGTATTATTATACCAAAAATTCACAAACTCTACTAATACATTAAAAATCGATATAATCAGTAGTATATTATATTGCTAGGATCTTTCTTCCCTAAACGATTAATAAGAAAAATTAATAAAATCTTTAATGAACATTACCAAACAAAAAATCTAAACGTTAGTTATGTACCTGGAAATAATGCAGAACTGTCTTGGATGAAGACAAACCTATCGTATAATGCAGTTATTTTGGATGAAGACAATTCCACCATAACATGTAGAACTGTCTGGAATCAATGAAGACAATTTCATCACTGAATCATTTTAATCTCTTTACGCGAGGGAAAAATTAATTTAATTAAAAGTATACTTAATATGAGGTAGTAGGTTCGTAGACAGCAACCACCCGGTGCCCGGTGGCCTGGTGGCTAAAGCTCCCGCTTCACACACGGAGGGCCCGGGTTCGATTCCCGGCGGGTGGAAACATTCGACACGTTTCCTTACACCTGTTGTCCTGTTCACCTAGCAGCAAATAGGTACCTGGGTGTTAGTCGACTGGTGTGGGTCGCATCCTGGGGGACAAGATTAAGGACCCCAATGGAAATAAGTTAGACAGTCCTCGATGACGCACTGACTTTCTTGGGTTATCCTGGGTGGCTAACCCTCCGGGGTTAAAAATCCGAACGAAATCTTATCTTATCTTATCACCCAGGGAAGTACTACCGTCCTGCCAGATGACTGTGAAACAGAAACCTGTAACTGTTTTGCATGATGGTAGGATTACTGGTTTCTTTTTCTGTCTCATAAACACGCTAGATAACAGGGATATCTTGCTACTCCTACTTACACTTTGGTCACACTTCACAGGCACGCACATGCATTTATATATACATACATCTAGGTTTTTCTCTTTTTTCTAAATAGCTCTTGTTCTTCTTTATTTCTTCTATTGTCCATGGGGAAGTGGAAAAGAATCTTTCCTCCGTAAGCCATGCGTGTCGTATGAGGCGACTAAAATGCTGGGAGCGATGGGCTAGTAACCCCTTCTCCTGTAGACATTTACTAAAAAAGAGAAGAAGAAAAACTTTATAAAACTGGGATGCTTGAATGTGCGTGGATGTAGTGCAGATGACAAGAAACGGATGATTGCTGATGTTATGAACGAAAAGAAGTTGGATGTCCTGGCCCTAAGCGAAACAAAGCTGAAGGGGGTAAGGGAGTTTCGGTGGGGGGAAATAAATGGGATTAAATCTGGAGTATCTGAGAGAGTTAGAGCTAAGGAAGGGGTAGCAGTAATGTTGAAGGATCAGTTATGGAAGGAGAAAAGAGAACATGAATGTGTAAATTCAAGAATTATGTGGATTAAAGTAAAGGTTGGATGCGAAAAGTGGGTCATAATAAGCGCGTATGCACCTGGAGAAGAGAGGAATGTAGAGGAGAGAGAGAGATTTTGGGAGATGTTAAGTGAATGTATAGGAACCTTTGAACCAAGTGAGAGAGTAATTGTGGTAGGGGACCTGAATGCTAAAGTAGGAGAAACTTTTGGAGAGGGTGTGGTAAGTAAGTTTGGGGTGCCAGGCGTAAATGATAATGGGAGCCCTTTGATTGAACTTTGCATAGAAAGGGGTTTAGTTATAGGTAATACATATTTTAAGAAAAAGAGGATAAATAAGTATACAAGATATGATGTAGGGCGAAATGACAGTAGTTTGTTGGATTATGTATTGGTAGATAAAAGACTGTTGAGTAGACTTCAGGATGTACATGTTTATAGAGGGGCCACAGATATATCAGATCACTTTTTAGTTGTGGCTACACTGAGAGTAAAAGGTAGATGGGATACAAGGAGAATAGAAGCATCAGGGAAGAGAGAGGTGAAGGTTTATAAACTAAAAGAGGAAGCAGTTAGGGTAAAATATAAACAGCTATTGGAGGATAGATGGGCTAATGAGAGCATAGGCAATGGGGTCGAAGAGGTATGGGGTAGGTTTAAAAATGTAGTGTTAGAGTGTTCAGCAGAAGTTTGTGGTTGCAGGAAAGTGGGTGCGGGAGGGAAGAGGAGTGATTGGTGGAATGATGATGTAAAGAGAGTAGTAAGGGAGAAAAAGTTAGCATATGAGAAGTTTTTACAAAGTAGAAGTGATGCAAGGAGGGAAGAGTATATGGAGAAAAAGAGAGAGGTTAAGAGAGTGGTGAAGCAATGTAAAAAGAGAGCAAATGAGAGAGTGGGTGAGATGTTATCAAAAAATTTTGTTGAAAATAAGAAAAAGTTTTGGAGTGAGATTAACAAGTTAGGGAAGCTTAGAGAACAAATGGATTTGTCAGTTAAAAATGGGAGAGGAGAGTTATTAAATGGAGAGTTAGAGGTATTGGGAAGATGGAGGGAATATTTTGAGGAATTGTTAAATGTTGATGAAGATAGGGAAGCTGTGATTTCGTGTATAGGGCAAGGAGGAATAACATATTGTAGGAGTGAGGAAGAGCCAGTTGTGAGTGTGGGGGAAGTTCGTGAGGCAGTAGGTAAAATGAAAGGGGGTAAGGCAGCCGGGATTGATGGGATAAAGATAGAAATGTTAAAAGCAGGTGGGGATATAGTTTTGGAGTGGTTGGTGCAATTATTTAATAAATGTATGGAAGAGGGTAAGGTACCTAGGGATTGGCAGAGAGCATGCATAGTTCCTTCGTATAAAGGCAAAGGGGACAAAAGAGAGTGCAAAAATTATAGGGGGATAAGTCTGTTGAGTATACCTCGTAAAGTGTATGGTAGAGTTATTATTCAAAGAATTAAGAGTAAGACGGAGAATAGGATAGCAGATGAACAAGGAGGCTTTAGGAAAGGTAGGGGGTGTGTGGACCAGGTGTTTACAGTGAAACATATAAGTGAACAGTATTTAGATAAGGCTAAAGAGGTTTTTGTGGCATTTATGGATTTGGAAAAGGCGTATGACAGGGTGGATAGGGGGGCAATGTGGCAGATGTTGTAGGTGTATGATGTAGGAGGTAGGTTACTGAAAGCAGTGAAGAGTTTTTACGAGGATAGTGAGGCTCAAGTTAGAGTATGTAGGAAAGAGGGAGATTATTTCCCAGTAAAAGTAGGCCTTAGACAAGGATGTGTGATGTCACCGTGGTTGTTTAATATATTTATAGATGGGGTTGTAAGAGAAGTAAATGTGAGGGTCTTGGCAAGAGGCGTGGAGTTAAAAGATAAAGAATCACACATAAAGTGGGAGTTGTCACAGTTGCTCTTTGCTGATGACACTGTGCTCTTGGGAGATTCTGAAGAGAAGTTGCAGAGGTTGGTGGATGAATTTGGTAGGGTATGCAAAAGAAAATTAAAAGTGAATACAGGAAAGAGTAAGGTTATGAGGATAACAAAAAGATTAGGTGATGAAAGATTGGATATCAGATTGGAGGAGAGAGTATGGAGGAGGTGAATGTATTCAGATATTTGGGAGTGGACGTGTCAGCGGATGGGTCTATGAAAGATGAGGTGAATCATAGAACTGATGAGGGGAAAAGAGTGAGCGGTGCACTTAGAAGTCTGTGGAGACAAAGAACTTTGTCCTTGGAGGCAAAGAGGGGAATGTATGAGAGTATAGTTTTACCAACGCTCTTATATGTGTGTGAAGCATGGGTGATGAATGTTGCAGCGAGGAGAAGGCTGGATGCAGTGGAGATGTCATGTCTGAGGGCAATGTGTGATGTGAATATAATGCAGAGAATTCGTAGTTTGGAAGTTAGGAGGAGGTGCGGGATTACCAAAACTTGTCCAGAGGGCTGAGGAAGGGTTGTTGAGGTGGTTCGGTCATGTAGAGAGAATGGAGCGAAACAGAATGACTTCAAGAGTGTATCAGTCTGTAGTGGAAGGAAGGCGGGTTAGGGGTCGGCCTAGGAAAGGTTGGAGGGAGGGGGTAAAGGAGGTTTTGTGTGCGAGGGGCTTGGACTTCCAGCAGGCATGCGTGAGTGTGGTTGATAGGAGTGAAAGGAGACAAATGGTTTTTAATACTTGACGTGCTGTTGGAGTGCGAGCAAAGTAACATTTATGTAGGGATTCAGGGAAACCGGCAGGCCGGACTTGAGTCCTGGAGATGAGAAGTGCAGTGCCTGCACTCTGAAGGAGGGGTGTTAATGTTGCAGTTTAAAAACTGTAGTGTAAAGCACCCTTCTGGCAAGACAGTGATGGAGTGAATGATGGTGAAAGTTTTTCTTTTTCGGGCCACCCTGCCTTGGTGGGAGTCGGCCAGTGTGTTAATAAAAAAAATAATTAATATGATCAAAACTATACAAGTTAAAAGTAAATACAGCAATCATGGCCAACATAGAATTTGGAATGGGGTTTGGTTCCTAAGTAAGGCTATAAATTCCACCTTATCTCATTAACTTTTTACTGATACAGTCGGATCTCTTATACAACTTCTCTATGTGTCAAAGGTATACAATGTAGACAAGATGAAGAATTAGACAATGTTCAACATCTGGGTATCTTTATTTGTAGACGTTACACCATCCAGTGGCTTTATCAACACAATGTATTCGAGTTTCGTCATGTTGACATAATGCTTCACCTACTCTATACAGTGCAATTTTTTTTTGTATTCAGTTTTACATGTAAAATTGAATAATACATGAAAAAGGCCTCCACGGTCCACGTTATTCCATTTTGGATCCATTTTTTTTTTCAATTGCATTTACAGAAAATCACACTGTTTATAAAATAACTGACTATATGATAACCCAAATCAATTTACAGGTACCCGGAGGTTACCTGGAGAGGGTTTCGGGGGTCAACGCCCCCTCGGTTTGGTCTGAGACCAGACCTTCTGGCGAATCAGGGTCTGATCAACCAGGTTGTTACTGCTGGCCGCACGCAAGCTGACGTACGAACCACAGCCCGGTTGGTCAGGTATTGACTTTAGGTGTCTATCCAGTGCCTTCTTAAAGACAGCCAGGGGTCTATTGGTAATCCCCCTTATGTATGCTGGGAGGCAGCTGAACAGTCTTGGGCCCCGTTATTGTGTTGTCTCTCAGTGTACTCTTGGCGCCCCTGCTTTTCATTGGGAGAATGTTGCATCTCCTGCCGAGTCTTGCTTTCATAGGGAGTGATTTTCGTGTGCAGGTTGGTAACAGTCTGAATTATTTTCTTCAATTTGTGAGTTGGTTCTGAATTGTTCCAGTCATGATATTGGAAATTTGAATGTTTTTAACTTAAGAATTGTGATTTGCTATTCCTGTAAGTAGCAACTGTTCTTGGTTATAATCATAGCCATAATTTTTAAAGGAGCGGAGGGAGTGGTAAGCCAGCGGAAGGTCTCGCTCAAATGACTAAAAGCTCCATCTGTAGGTTATCATATGAATAAGACCCGGGTCAGGAAACACTTGTCCTGTTTCCTGACAAAACTTACCTAACCTTCACCAGTGGACAGAGCTTTCATCTTCACCAGTGGATAGAGCTCTCACCTTCACCACTGGCAAAATCTCTTACCACTGGCTAAAGCTCAAAGCAGTGAGCCAATCAGCAATAGATCTGGGTGTGACGTCACGCCGCCCAGCCCACACCAGCACCAAAGACAACTGGAATATGGAGTTGGAGATATGGTTTTTCCCCCTCTCTCTCTTTCTCTCATTCTCATAATGACTCCAACAACATGCTCATTGGAGAAGCCAGATACAGATACTCAAAGATCAGGGACAAAGAAATTAATGTACAATTGCTATGGATCCCATCACAAATTGGATTACTCCTTCATGATAAAGTTGATATGTTAGCCAAGAAGAGTACCTAGAAGAAGAATGTAGAATATAACTTTGGTATAACTGTGTCTGGCATTAGGAATAATATTAGGAGAGAAGTAAATAATGAAAATGATTGTTATAGGAATGCAGTTAGAAGCCTGAGTAGATCTATAACCCACTATGATAACATGAATGTAGATAAGTATGTTTATGGAGCAACTTGCAATGTGAACAGACTGACTGATGTTGTAGTGGCCAGGCTTAGGCTTGGTTACAAGTACTTCTGGCAGTTTGGGAGACACACAGATGATGATCAAACTAAATGTAAATTATGTGATCAGGCATATGGTCACTCTCTTGAACACTATGTGCTTAATTGTCCACTTATTGAGGAATACAGAGACAGACAGTATAATAACCTATGTGACATGTCAAGATATCTTATTAATGAAAATAAGATACCAGATATACTAAGCAAATTTCCTAAATTTGCTTGTAACAGATAAGTGAACTATAGATATGTAGATAAATAAAAACCCATATGTACACCTGTTAACCCTTTTGGGGCCTAGTTCCTAGGCCTTTTGTGTATCCATATGCTCTTGCGCTACCGTCCACAGGATGGATATCGGGTGCACATTAAACTAGCCACTTCGGTGGCAAAATCTAATCTCTCTCTCTCTTTTCTGTGCTGCTGAATGCTCTTGCACCATGAAACTGGAGTTATACATCCCCTTCTTCGGATTAAACATGATTGCTTTTCATTACCCAGGTGGTGTATAACCCTTACAGGGTTAAAGTTTATCTTTGAATGTCACAAGCACTATACGTACGCATTTATAGTACTGACTGTAAAATCCTTTGTTGATTTCATGAATATAGCCTTTATCATAACCCGGTTGTTGTACGTACAAGATAACATGCATCTAATATAGCTATTCGGATGACATTATGCAAGGTCTAAGTCACTAGTGACGTGGTCCACAGACAATTATATATTTTGAAACCAAACATGTCGCTGGCCCTGATGAGCTGTTTTCAGCAGGTCTCAAGGAATGTAAACAGGAATCTAGCGAACCATTAGCTAATCTCTTCAGCAGATTACTAAAGGGCAAAATACATGATAAACGGAAAATGGCAAAGGATACTCATTTACGAAGTGGGAGAGAGGTCTTTAGCCTGAAATTATTAACCTCAATTGTGAGAAAGTTTATGGAATCAGTAACTGAGAATGCAGGTCGAATTCACCTTGAAATATATAGTAATTTGATCAATGAATTTCAGCACTGTTTTACAAAGGGGAGTTTTTGCCTTATGCATTTACTAACATGTTGCTTTGTTAATTGAGGTATTTGAGACAGTAGACCATGATAATGAATACGATAGTGTGAATACATATTTCAGTAAAGCATTTGATAAAGTTACACAAGAGACTGATGAAGAAAGCAGCGGTACATGGTACTGGAGGAAAAAATATCTCCTGAGGTTGAGGTATAGTTAACTGAGAGTAACAATGGTTACCAGGGAATAATGTTGGTGAAGCGTTCAGCTTCTAGGTGTTCCACGTACAACTTTGTTAATACGGCTAAAGGGAGAGCCTATTCCTATGCCATATCTCCGGGAGATAGTGAAAGATTGAAGTCCTCATTAACTTTACGTCAGAAAGGGTCAATGGTTTGTGTAGTGAGTTACCTCGAGTATACCTGAAGGGTGTTCCGGGAGTCAACGCCCTCGCGGCCCTGTCCATGACCAAGCCTCGCGGTGGATCACGGACTGATCAACTAGGCTGTTAGTGCTGACCGCACGCAAACCGACGTACGACCCACAGCCTGGCTGGTCGGGAACTGATTTTAGGTGCATGTCCAGCTCCCTCTTGAAGACAGCCAGAGGTCTATTGGTAATCCCCTTTATGTATGTTGGGAGCAGTCGAACGGTCTTGGGCTATTGACGCTTTCTGTGTTGGGGGATGTTGCACTGCCTGCCGATTCTTTTGTTTTCGTAGGGAGCGATTTCCGTGTGAAGATTTTGGAGTAGTCACTCTAAGATTTTCCAGGTGTATATTATCAAGTATCTTTCTCGCCTGCATTCCAAGGAGTACAGGTCAAGGGACTTCAACCATTCCCAGTAATTTAGGTGTTATATTGTAATTATATGTGCTGTGAAAGTTCTTTGTAGTATATTCTCAAGGTCTGCAATTTCACCTACCTTGAAAGGGGCCATTAGTATACAGCAATATTCCAGCCTAGAGAGAAAAAGCTATTTGAAGAGGCTCGTCATTGGCTTGGCATCCCTAGGTTTGAAGGCTCTCAATATCTGTCCTATAATTTTCCTAGCAGATGTGGTAGAGACATTGTTGTGATCTTAGAAAGTGAGATTCTCTTACATTATCACTCTCAGGTCCTTCACATTTTTTTTTTTTGCTCTATTGTGTGGCTAGAATTTGGTTTATATTCCGATCTAGTTTTTATTTCATCCAGTTTTCCATAACAGAGTAATGGAAATTTGTCTTCATTGAACTTCATATTGTTTTCTGATGCCCATTTAAAGACTTGGTTAATATGTCCGCTTGGAGATTTTCAGTGTCCTTAATGGATGACACTGTCATGCGAACTCTGGTATCATCAGCAAAGGAGGACACGGTGCTGTAGCTTACATCTATGTCTGTGTCAGGTATGAGCATGAGGAAAAGGTTGGGAGCGAGTATTGCGTTTGTGAAACAGTTTTTCACTGTAGTCGCCTCTGGCTTTACTCTGTTTACTATTACTCTTTGTGTCCTATTTGTTAGAAGTTATGGATCCATCTACTCACTTTTCTTTTTATTCCTTTATCGCGCATTTTGTGCACTATTACGCCATGATCGCACTTGTCAAAGGCTTTCACAAAATGTGTGTATACTACATCTGCATTATGTTTGTTCTCCAGTGCATCCAAGACCATGTCATAGTAGTCCAGTAGTTGTGACAGGCAGGAGAGACTTGCTCTAAACCCATGCTGCCCGTGGTTGTGCAGTTGTTGGGTATCCAAGTGGATGGCTATCAGTTAGAATCCTTTCAATGATTTTTGTGATGTGGAACGTTAGTGCTATCTGTCTGCAATTCTTTGCAATTGCTTCAGTGCCACCTTTGTAGAACGGGGCTGTCTGTTGTTTTTAGTGACCGTGGGATGACTCCTGTGTCTATGTTCCCTCTCAATAGAATATTTAAGTCACGTGAAAGGGGTTTCTTGCAGTTTTTGATGAACGCGGAGTTCCACGAGTCTGGGCCTGGGGCAGAGTGCATAGACATGTCATTTATTGTTTTTTCAAAGTCTTCTGGTGTTTGGATTACATCAGAAATTCGTGAATTAACCAAATTTTGAGTCTCGGTCTTAAAAAAAATAATTTAGATTCTCGACCCTCAGTCTGATTAACGGCTCACTAAACGATGAGTCGTGTTGGAACTTCAGTATCTCACTCATTTCTTTGCTATCATCTGTGTAAGTCCCATCTCGTTCAAGCAGGGGTCCAATACTGGATGTGGTTTTCACCCTAGATTCGGCGTATGAAAAGAATTTTTTTTTTCAATTTCATTTATGGCTTTTAAGTTCTTCCTGTGTTTCTTGGCTCTTGTATGATTTCGGAGTTCTCACCAAACACCTGTCCAGCCTCCTGGGAACTATCAGCCCCAGCTCTTCTAAAGCACTCAGGCTACCTCCTTAACAGCATCAGAGACCTGTTCGAAACAAGAAACTAAGTAGTTTGGATGTCACTTCCCTCTTCATAAAGGCATCCACCGCTCAAGCAATTGACCTTCTCCGATCTGGATTGAGAGATAATGTTTGTAAATACTTTCGCTCGTTTGTGAATTGTTAAGCATACTAAAAAAAAATCTCTTATGAGGCCAGTGCATGTGGTAGGATGAAATGAAATAACTTTCCACTAGCCTGATGCCCTGGGATACTGGAATCAACGACTGGCTTCTGCTAAGCTCCCATACTCATATAGGGTCTGGCTGAGTGGAATAAGTACGTAGTGTATTTTCATACATTGTGCCTAGGTTCAAGTCCTCCTCTGCTCTTTTCGCTCCTTTGCGAATTGTTAAGCATGCATATACATGTATATATAAATGTGTATGTTATACATATATAAGATTAAAAATATATATTTTTATTTGTATTAACACATCGGTCGGTTCCCACCAAGGCAGGGTGACCTGAAAAAGAAGAAACACTTTCATCACCATTCACGCCATCCCTGTCTTGCCAAAGGCGTGCCTACATTACAGTTAAAAACGCAACACCCCTCATTCAGTGTGCAGGCACTGTAATTCCCATCTCCAGGACTCAAGTCCGGCTAACCAGTTTCCCTAAACCCCTTTATAAATGTTACTGTGCTCACACTCCAACAGCACATCAAGTCATAAAAACCATTCATCTTCACTCGCTCCTATCTAGCATGCTCACGCATGCTTGCTGGAAATCCAAGCCCCTTGCACACAAAAACCTCCTTTCCCCCTCCCTCCAACCTTTCCTAGGATGACCCCTACCCGGCCTTCCTTCCACTACAGATTTATATGCCCTCCAAGTCATTCTGTTTTGTTCCATCCACTCTAAATGTCCAAACAACCTCAACAACCCTTCTGCCCTATGGATAATACTTTTAGAAACCCCGCACCCCCATCTAATCTCCAAGCTACGAATTCTTTTCATTATATTCACACCGCACATTGCCCTCACACTTGACGTCTTCACTGGCTCCAGCCTTCTCCTTGTTCCAACATTCACCACCCATGCTTCACACCCATATATGAGGATTGGTACCATTATACTCTCATACATTCCTTTCTTTGCTTCCATGGATAATGTTTTATGTCTTCACAGATTCCTCAGTGCTCCACTCACCTTTTTTTCCTTCATCAGTTCTATGATTCACGTCTTTCATAAACCCATCTGCTGACAAGTCCACTGCCAGATATATGAATACAGTTTACCTGGAGTTTACCTGGAGAGAGTTCCGGGGCTCAACGCCCCCGCGGCCCGGTCTGTGACCAAGCCTCATAGTGGATCAGGGCCTGATCAACCAGGCTGTTACTGCTGGCTAACGCAATCCAACGTACGAACCACAGCCCGGCTGGTCAGGTACCGACTTTAGGTGCTTGTCCAGTGCCTGCTTGAAGACAGCCAGGAGTTTATTGGTAATCCTCCTTATGTATGCTGGGAGGCAGTTAAACAGTCTTGGCCCCTGACATTTATTGTATGGTCTCTTAACGTGCTAGTGACACCCCTGCTTTTCATTGGGGGATGTTGCATCGTCTGCCGAGTCTTTTGCTTTCGTAGGGAGTGATTTTCGTGTGCAAGTTTGGTACTAGTCCCTCTAGGATTTTCCAGGTGTATATAATCGTGTATCTCTCCCGCCTGCGTTCCAGGGAATACAGGTTCAGGATCCTCAAGCGCTCCCAGCAATTGAGGTGTTTTATCTCAGTTATGCGTGCCGTGAAGGTTCTCTGTACATTTTCTAGGTCAGCAATTTCACCTGCCTTGAAAGGTGCTGTTAGTGTGCAGCAATATTCCAGCCTAGATAGAACAAGCGACCTGAAGAGTGTCATCATGGGCTTGGCATCCCTAGTTTTGAAGGTTTTCATTATCCATCCTGTCATCACTGTCATGCAGATTCGGAAGTTATCTGCAAAAGAAGACACGGTGCCGTGGCTGACATCCTTGTCTATTTCGGATATGAGGATGAAGAACAAGATGGGAGCGAGTACTGTGCCTTGTGGAACAGAGCTTTTCACCGTAGCTGCCTCAGACTTTACTCTGTTAACTACTACTCTTTGTGTTCTATTTGTGAGGAAATTATAGATCCATCTACCAACTTTTCCTGTTATTCCTTTAGCACGCATTTTGTGCGCTATTACGCCATGGTCACACTTGTCTTAGGCTTTTGCAAAGTCTGTATGTATTACATCTGCATTCTTTTTGTCTTCTACTGCATCTAGGACCTTGTCGTAGTGATCCAGTAGCTGAGACAGACAGGAGCGACCTGCTCTAAACCCATGTTGCCCTGGGTTGTGTAATTGATGGGTATCTAGATGGGTGGCGATCTTGCTTCTTAGGACCCTTCCAAAGATTTTTATGATATGGGATGTTAGTGCTATTGGTCTGTAGTTCTTTGCTATTGCTTCACTGCCTCCTTTATGGAGTGGGGCTATGTCTGTTGTTTTTAGTAACTGTGGGACGATCCCCGTGTCCATGCTCCCTCTCCATAGGATGGTAAAAGCTCGTGATAGGGGCTTCTTGCAGTTCTTAATGAACACGGAGTTCCATGAGTCTGGCCCTGGGGCAGAGTGCATGGGCATGTCATTTATCGCCTGTTCGAAGTCATCTGGCGTCAGGATAACATCAGATAGGCTTGTGTTTACCAAATTCTGTGGCTCTCTCATAAAAAATTAATTTAGATCTTCGACTCCCAGTCTGGTTAGCGGCTTGCTAAAAACTGAGTCATATTGGGACTTGAGTAGCTCACTCATTTCCTTGCTGTCATCTGTGTAGGACCCATCTTGTTTAAGTAGGGGCCCAATACTGGACGTTGTTTTCGATTTTGATTTGGCATAGGAGAAGAAATACTTTGGGTTTCTTTCGATTTCATTTATGGCTTTTAGTTCTTCCCGCGATTCCTGACTCGTATAAGATTCATTTAGATTTAGTTCGATGTTTGCTATTTCTCTGACCAGTGTCTCCCTACGCATTTCAGATATATTGGCCTCTTTTAGCCGCTCTGTTATTCTTTTCCGTCGCCTGTAAAGGGAGCGCCTGTCTCTTTCTATTTTACATCTACTCCTCCTTTTTCTTAAAGAAATATACCTTGAGCATATATCGAGTGCCACAGAGTTAATCTGTTCTATGTATAAGTTGGGGTCTGTGTTGCTTAGTCTATCTTCCCAGCTTATATCATTTAGGACTTGGTTTACTTGGTCCCACTTTATGTTCTTGTTATTGAAGTTGAATTTGGTGAAGGCTCCCTCGTGACTGATCACATTTTGTCGGTCTGGGGCTCCGCGCATACATGTCTGAACCTCGATTATGTTGTGATCTGAGTATATTGTTCTTGATATGGTGACATTTCGTATCAGATCATCATTGTTAGTGAAGATGAGGTGTAGTGTATTCTCCAGTCTAGTAGGCTCTATTATTTGCTGGTTTAAGGTGAATTTTGTGCAGAGATTTAAAAGCTCGTGTGTGTGTGAGTTCTCATCTGAGCTGCCTCCTGGTGCTATCACTACAACAACATTATTTGCTATATTCCTCCATTTTAGGTGCCGTAAGTTGAAATCCCCCAAGAGCAAGATGTTGGGGGCAGGAACTGGAAGATTTTCCAGACAGTGGTCAATTTTCAACAGCTGTTCCTGGAATTGTTGGGACGTTGCATCCGGAGGCTTATAAACTACCACAATGACCAGATTTTGGTTCTCGATCTTTATTGCTAAAACTTCAACTACATCATTTGAGACATTTAGCAGTTCTGTGCAAATAAGTGACTCTGCGATATACAGGCCAACCCTCCGCCCCCCGTTTTGCCTGTTCACTCTGTCGCATCTGTATAGGTTGTAACCTGGGATCCATATTTCGTTGTCCAAGTGATCCTTTATGTGGGTCTCTGTGAAAGCCGCAAACATTGCATTTGCCTCTGCAAGGAGTCCACAGATGAAAGGTATTTTGTTGTTTGTTGCTGGCTTTAGACTCTGTATATTTGCAAAGAAGAATGTCATCGGATTGGTGGTATTGGTAGTACTGGGGGGGGGGGACTTTTTTTTCCCCGGCACTAATATCTGTATCTCTTGGTCTGGAGTGGAGGCCGTCGACTGTGATTCCACTCCAGAAATGATTGGATTTGGTGTACGACTTCTGCCATTTCCTGCCAGTTTTTTTTCCTTCCTGGCACTAAAAAACCTCTCTCTCTTGAGTGGCTGTGGCTACCCAGGTTTTCCCATGGTCTGGATGTTTTGTATCTTTTGTCCCCTTTAGACCGTGTGCCTAGCAATGTAAGTTATAGCACTGTCTTTCTTGTACTGAAGAGGGACACATTTCAGGGTGGAAAAGCTTATAGGAAGGGAGGTTGCATTTTCCTGTTGTCATGTGGGCACGGCATTTTCTAGGGTGGTCAAAGTTGTACGTCCCATTTATTTTTCCTAGATATTCCATGGCTGCAGATACCAAGTGCATAATATTTGCACAGGCTTGGTTTCTGTTTGCCTTGGATTTTTGTGACTGGATTCCCTGCTGGTGCATGTTTTCCTGTCTAATTTCTATCTTCACTAGTACTAACAATGGAGCTCTCACCAGCACAAGCACCACTTCCTCCATACTCCCTCCCTCAAATCTGATATCCAGTCTTTCATTACCTAAATGTTTTGTTATCCTCATCACCTTGTTCTTCCCTATATTTATTTTTAATTTTCTTCTTTTACATACCCTTCCAAACTCGTTCACCAACCTCTGTAACTTCTCTTCAGAAACTCCCAAAAACACAGTGTCATCAGGAAAAAGGAACTGTGACAACTCCCACTTTGTGTTACATTCTTTATCTGTTAATCCCGCACCTCCTGTCAACAACCGAGCATTCACTTCTTACAACAATCTATAAATATACTGAACAACTATGGTGACATCACGCATCCCTGTGTATAAGAGCTGCTTTAACAAGATGGTATCTTTGAAGGTTAGTTGTTTTAACTTTTAATTTTTATTTAATACGATTATTACAAGGACCCCAATGAAGTTAAGACACTTTGTATGATTTTTGGGGTTATTCTAGGTAATTTACACTATGTCTGATAATTGTACTTTTGTGTACCTGTGCCTAAATAATCGTACTTTTTTTTTTTTTTTTTTTTTTTTTTTTAAATCACCCTTTTCAAAGTTTATTCTCTATAAGGATTACAATGCTGGGTTTACAGAAATTTGGTTATTGTTTGGTTTACATGTAGTAAAATTGTGATTACAGAGTGTACCACTAGAACGCTTAGCATGGCTAGGCATTTCGGGCATACTTAGTTTTATTCTTAATCGTAAAATATTACAAATTATGAGGTAAGTTGGTATTATGGCTAAGTGACTAAATACTAGTTTGTGAGTTTAGCAATGTGAATGCTTTTGTTTTGGCACAGTATATAGTTTCAGTATTGGAGTATCACAGGATTCATTATTTTAAGACTGAGATCAATATTTCTGTTTATGGTCAAATGAGTGAGCGAGTGTAAGTGTGAACCACCAGGTGGTATTCGTGTAGTTAGTTGACGGGGTGTATCAGGGAGATAAGATGTTTTCTAATGGTAGTTTTGAAGGTGATGAAGGTGTCTGCAGTTCTAGAGTTCTCAGGTAGGGTATTCCAGATTTTAGGGCCTTTGACATACATTGAATTTTTGTAAAGGTTTAGTCGGACACGGGGAATGTCGTAGAGATGTTTGTTTCTGGTGTTATGCCTGTGGGTTCTGTCACAACTATCAAGAAAGCGTTTTAGGTCAAGGTTGATATTAGAGTTTAAGGCCCTGTAGATATAGATTGCACAGTAGTAAGTGTGGATGTACTGAACTGGGAGTAAGTTTAGATCTTTGAAGAGTGGGGGGGGGGTGTGCTGCCAGGGATGGGATTTAGTGATTATTCTTACTGCAGCTTTTTGTTGGGTTATTATTGGCTTTAGGTGTGTTGCTGCAGTTGATCCCCAAGCACAAATAGCATAGGTGAGGTATGGATAAATAAGTGAGTGGTATAGTGTGAGAAGGGCATTTTGCGGCACGTAGTATCGTATCTTGGAGAGGATCCCAACCGTTTTGGATACTTTTTTGGCTATATGCTGGATATGGGTGCTGAAATTCAGGTTGCTGTCAAGGTATAAGCCTAGGAATTTTCCCCCATTATTTCTGGTAATTAGAGTGTTGTCAATCTTAATGTTAATTTGTGCATCTCCTGCTCTGCTACCAAACATAATATAGTAAGTTTTGTCAGTGTTAAGCGTAAGTTTATTGGCTGTCATCCAAGTCGATATTTTAATCAGCTCCTCATTCACAATGGTGTTGAGGGTGGCAAGATTAGGGTGAGAGATGACATAAGTCGTGTCATCAGCAAAGAGAATGGGTTTCAGGTGTTGGGATACGTTTGGAAAGTCATTGATGTATATGAGGAAGAGCAGGGGACCAAGGACACTTCCCTGCGGAACTCCAGTATCAAGTGGCCGTGTTGCTGATGCTGTGTCTTTAATGGTGACGTACTGATACCTATTGGTAATGTAAGATTTGAAATAAGCAAGCGCATGGCCTCTTATACCGTAGTGGTCAAGTTTGTGGAGTAGGATTTGGTGGTTTACTGTGTCAAAAGCTTTTCTTAGGTCAACAAAAATTCCTAGTGGATATTCCTTATTTTCCAATGCTGTGTAAAGCAGATCTAGCATTTTTATGATTGCATCATTAGTGCTTTTATTTTTCCTGAATCCAAACTGGCAGGGGTTGAGTATGTTTTGAGCCGTTATAAATGAATACAGTCTCCTGTGCACGAGTTTCTCAAAGATTTTGGATAGCAATGGTAAGTTAGATATTGGCCTATAGTTGTTTAAGTCTGTAGGGTCACCACCTTTATGTATTGGTGTAACCCTTGCCATCTTGAGTAGTTTCGGGAAGGTGCTAGTCTCTATTGACTTGTTAAAAAGTAATGAAATAGCATCCGAAAGGACATGGGCCGCTCGCTTGTACAGTAATGGTGGGACATGAGACAGATTCCCCGAGTTATTTTTAAGTGACTTTATGATCTCAATGACTTCCGTGGGCTCAGTTGGTGCAAGATAGAAGGAATTAGGGAAATTTCCATCTAGGTAGTCCCCGGCATGGGCATTGGTATGTGGGATTTTACTGGCGAGATTAGATCCTATGTTTGAGAAGAAGTCGTTTATCTTGTTAGCTGTGTCAGTGGGATGTAGTGGTGTTTCATTAGGTTTAGTTAGGACAATATTCTTGGTTTTTCTCAGTTTGTGGGTCCCTAGAATCTGAGAGAGTGTTTTCCAGGTCTTTTTTATATCTCCTCTAGTGTCTGTGAATCTACTGGAGTAGTATAGTTGTTTGGCTTTTTTTATTACTTTGGTGAGAGCTGATGAATAGTGTTTAAGAGTATCTTTGTGTATTAAGCCCTGTCTATATTGCTTTTCATATTGGTGTTTCTTGTCAATGGATTTCAGAATGGTGCTGGTTAGCCATGGGCAACCAAGCCGTTTGTTTGTGATCTGTTTTGTTTTTATAGGACAATGTTTGTTGTATAGTCTAAGTAATTTGTTAAGAAAGATGTCTGTCCAGTCATCAATACCATTGGCCTTGGAGAATTCTGTAGGCCAATCAACAGTCTCTAGGTCAGCTGTGAACTTCCTTACTGAGGCCTCGTCATGGAGTCTAAATGAGACTTTGTTGTATTCAAGTGGTGGTTTACTAATGTTTGTCAGGAGGAAGGTAGGGTAGTGGTCTGTAGTGCTATCTGTGATTATCCCTGATTTAAGGGGGGCTAGTATATGGGTCCATATCTGGTCTATTATGGTTGCACTTGTCTCAGTGAGCCTGGTTGGTTTAGTTATTGTTGGTATGAGAAGTGTGTTGTTCATATTGTTGATGAAATCAGTTACAGGCTGATCATCTAGTAAGCCAAGGTTGATGTTGAAGTCTCCAGCTAAGAGAAGGTGGTGCTTATTCATTTGTCTGTTTGTTATTAGTGACTTTAATTTCTCACTGAAATTTGGGATGTTTGTGTGAGGTATCCGGTAAATGGCACCGATTGTTATAGGCGTCTTAAGGTTTTTTACAGTAAAATTAGCAAAAATGTAGACAATTTTAACAGAGGACCCGTTAATAGGATGGCTGTGATCTCTGACATGACAGAAAAGAGCACTGTTAGTGTCACTAAGGCGAACATTTGTGCTTTTTAAGTTTGTCAGAGAGTGGCTAGTTTCACCTAAGTACTGGAGAGGACAGGAAGAGTAGAAACAGAGTAGACACCAGAAGCATCAGCAACAGAAGTATGAACAATATTAGTGAAAGTTTGATGTCAAGAGGAAGGAGAGTATTGCTAAGATTTTGAAGATAGGAAATGTAGGGAAATGAAAGAACAGATATTACAGGAAAAGTGTATTTAGGAGAGAAGAAAATCTCTTTAGCATGAAAGCAGGAATTGGAATCGTTCTCCCTTCCATCAAACCTGATTACCTCTCTCTCCTTAGGTGCTTTATGATTCTTATGGAGTTAGCACTTCCCCAAGAACAAAATAATAATAATCCTGTCCACTACAGATTTCATGTTTTGTTCTTTGTTTCTCTTTTTCTTCTTCGGTTACTTGTAACTGCAGTCTGTAACTTGTATCTGTTTTCAAGTCACTACTAATACTGTGTAAATAACGTGCTAAAAATATCTAACCAAGACAGGACTCGCAGCAATGGGTTCAAGTTGGAAAAATTTAGATTTAGGAAGGATATAGGAAAGCATTTGTTTGGTAATAGAGTTGTACGTGAGTGGAACAAACTCCCGAGTAGTGTCATTGAAGCTCAAACCTTGTGTAGCTTTACAAATAGGTTAGACAAGCAGTCATTGGCCAGGCTTCAAACACCTTTTATTGTACAGCAATAAAGGAATGGAACAGACTGCCCTCACATGTCAAAGCCAGTCATAGCATGAACCAGTTCAAGAAGAGTGCCAAAAGGTGTCTGATGAATGTAGCTACAGAAAGGGAGGGGAATGATTTTCTATTTTTTATCTAACATACGTGTAAATTTTACCTTATTCCTAGTAATGACCCTCGTATTGTAGATAGTCTTAATGACCCTCGTGTAGTAGATAGTCTTTTTAGTATGATAATAAGATGTTATCTTCATTATAGAATAATAAGAAAATATTATAAAATTTATATTATAATAATAAGGTAAAAGGACCCCAATGGAAATAAGTCACTCTGTCTGACTTTTTTGGGTTATCCTAGGTTCTCTACACATATGCTGCTATGTATGATAATTCTATGTAACTGTATTTGTGTATACCTGAATAAACTTACTTACTTACTTACTATGAGTGGGTGTGGGTGGATGTGAGTTAGACCTGTATTAATGTTGGTAGAATTACCGACAATATGTTAAGTAAGAGGACACAACTAATGCGACATTTTATTGTGGAAAACAATAAAATGTCACATTAGTTGCACTTGTGTCGTTTTACTTGAGTTAGACCTGCATAGCATGGGCCAGTATGCCTGCTGCAGCGCTCCTTCTTTCTTACGTTCTCAAGGAGTTGCTAGCAGGAAATATATCTTAAATATTTTGTTTTTATATATGCTGAATGTAGTTTGTCGCACAGAGATCACTTTTTTCTATGTTCAGGACACTAAACTAGCTACATCCTACAGAAGTATATTTATTATTAACAAATGTAAGTATAATGGCACTGAGCGGCTGGACATGAGCTACAGTGTCTGTCATATTCAATTGAATTTAGCGCTTAGTAACACGTGCGCCTCACAAGTATAAGTACCTCAACGGTCTATCATTGTAAATACCTAATTCCGTATAGACCCTTTTTTTCCACTAATATCCAGGATAATACAAAATCTTATTCTTTATATTGAAGGATCAAACTTTTGTTTGTAGTTCGCCGCGAGCGATTCAGTCATTTATGGAGGAAAGGAAACCGAAACAAACCTCCTCGCAGTCTGTTGATGCCATACCTTGAAATGGATGAATTTTTGCCCCAGGTAAAATAAGTATAGAGCTCATTGTTTTGTACTACGCGTTATTTGAAGCCCCTGCTTCTTCGGAGTATATTGCAGCATGATGAGATGTGAGGTATATCGACGAAGCCTTTGACTTGCAACCTTAATACATCCTGCTTATCACGATGCATTATTTCCTACTGTTGTTAACAGTGCTGTTAGGACTTTCATTTAACACTGATTAGACAGTTGAATTCGTTTCCCATACTCTAGTACCAGAGGTACGTTAATATATAAACATCACCCAAACGGGAGTGTCACATTATTTTACTGTTTTGTTATACTAAGTTAAATCCTATAATGAGCTTTTTATATGCCCATAATGACTGTATGGCCTCAAGATTATTGTAATAAATGTTTTATATGTTATGTACCCAAAATCAAACTACAAACTTTAGCTTCATATTTAAAATTTTTAGTGTGAAGAGACCTCAAATATTTATTTAGCACCATACAAAAATGTTTAATAATGCACTAGTTTGGAAATTTATTTCAAAGTATTGTATGCATTATAAAGTATTGGTCCAGCTCTTAACTTACAATTAACAAACTTCTCACCCCAATTTCTAGTTTTGTATGTTGTTAATTAAGTTATTTAAGGTTAGTTATGCAGCTTACAGAGAAGATTTTACTTAGATTATTAATCTAGACCCTAGAAGATTAGTAATCCAGGATAACACAATATGTCTATTTTATTTACATTAGGATCCTTTGATCATCTTCCCCAGGATGTAACATCAAGGACCCAATGGAAATATATCACTGACTATTTTGGGTTATCTTAGGTAATTTACACATATGTTAAACTATGTATGATAATTGTACTTATGTGTAACTGTACCTAAATGAACTTATTAACTCAAAATAGTCACCTACAACAGGTACCTACTTATTGGTAGGTGAATGGAGACAACAGATATAAGGACACATTCCCTGTGTTTAAACCTGTGATGGGATTGAACCCAAAGCATTAAGATGCAAGTTGAAGGTGCTACTACTTGGACTGTGTAAGTAAATTAGTTTATTTAGGTACAGTTACACATAAGGACAGTTATCAAAATGTAGGTGATTACAATTATCATATATAGTAACAGATGTGTAATTACCTAAGATAACTAAAAAAGACAGAAGTTTTTCACCTTTATTAGTTGCAAATTACATAGTCATTATAGATATACCAAAGCAACATTTTACATTGACAGTTTAAAATAAGAGTAATAGGAAAATGACCCCTTATTATATGAAAAAATTATTTACCTGGAGTTTACCTGGAGAGAGTTCCGGGGGTCAACGCCCCCGCGGCCCGGTCTGTGACCAGGCCTCCTGGTGGATCAGAGCCTGATCAACCAGGCTGTTGCTGCTGGCTGCATGCAAACCAACGTACGAGCCACAGCCCGGCTGGTCAGGAACCGACTTTAGGTGCTTGTCCAGTGCCAGCTTGAAGATTGCCAGGGGTCTGTTGGTAATCCCCCTTATGTATGCTGGGAGGCAGTTGAACAGTCTCGGGCCCCTGACACTTATTGTATGGTCTCTTAACGTGCTAGTGACACCCCTGCTTTTCATTGGGGGGATGTTGCATCGTCTGCCAAGTCTTTTGCTTTCGTAGTGAGTGATTTTCGTGTGCAAGTTCGGTACTAGTCCCTCTAGGATTTTCCAGGTGTATATAATCATGTATCTCTCCCGCCTGCGTTCCAGGGAATACAGGTTTAGGAACCTCAAGCGCTCCCAGTAATTGAGGTGTTTTATCTCCGTTATGGGTGCCGTGAAGGTTCTCTGCATTTTCTAGGTCAGCAATTTCACCTGCCTTGAAAGGTGCTGTTAGTGTGCAGCAATATTCCAGCCTAGATAGAACAAGTGACCTGAAGAGTGTCATCATGGGCTTGGCCTCCCTAGTTTTGAAGGTTCTCATTATCCATCCTGTCATTTTTCTAGCAGATGCGATTGATACAATGTTATGGTCCTTGAAGGTGAGATCCTCCGACATGATCACTCCCGGGTCTTTGACGGTGTTTCGCTCTATTTTGTGGCCAGAATTTGTTTTGTACTCTGATGAAGATTTAATTTCCTCGTGTTTACCATATCTGAGTAATTGAAATTTCTCATCGTTGAACTTCATATTGTTTTCTGCAGCCCACTGAAAGATTTGGTTGATGTCCGCCTGGAGCCTTGCAGTGTCTGCAATGGAAGACACTGTCATGCAGATTCGGGTGTCATCTGCAAAGGAAGACACGGTGCTGTGGCTGACATCCTTGTCTATTTCGGATATGAGGATGAGGAACAAGATGGGAGCGAGTACTGTGCCTTGTGGAACAGAGCTTTTCACCGTAGCTGCCTCAGACTTTACTCTGTTGACAACTACTCTCTCTGTTCTGTTAGTGAGGAAATTATAGATCCATCGACCGACTTTTCCTGTTATTCCTTTAGCACGCATTTTGTGCGCTATTACGCCATGGTCACACTTGTCGAAGGCTTTTGCAAAGTCTGTATATATTACATCTGCATTCTTTTTGTCTTCTAGTGCATTTAGGACCTTGTCGTAGTGATCCAATAGTTGAGACAGACAGGAGCGACCTGTTCTAAACCCATGTTGCCCTGGGTTGTGTAACTGATGGGTTTCTAGATGGGTGGTGATCTTGCTTCTTAGGACCCTTTCAAAGATTTTTATGATATGGGATGTTAGTGCTATCGGTCTGTAGTTCTTTGCTGTTGTTTTATTGCCCCCTTTGTGGAGTGGGGCTATGTCTGTTGTTTTTAGTAACTGTGGTACGACCCCCGTGTCCATGCTCCCTCTCCATAGGATGGAAAAGGCTCGTGATAGGGGCTTCTTGCAGTTCTTGATGAACACGGAGTTCCATGAGTCTGGCCCTGGGGCAGAGTGCATGGGCATGTCATTTATCGCCTGTTCGAAGTCATTTGGCATCAGGATAACATCGGATAGGCTTGTGTTAATCAAATTTTGTGGCTTTCTCATAAAAAATTCATTTTGATCTTCGACTCTCAGTCTGGTTAGCGGCTTGCTAAAAACTGAATCATATTGGGACTTGAGTAGCTCACTCATTTCCTTGCTGTCATCTGTGTAGGACCCATCTTGTTTAAGTAGGGGCCCAATACTGGACGTTGTTCTCGACTTTGATTTGGCATAGGAGAAGAAATACTTTGGGTTTCTTTCGATTTCATTTATGGCTTTTAGTTCTTCCCGCGATTCCTGACTCCTATAAGATTCCTTTAGGTTAAGTTCGATGCTTGCTATTTCTCTGACCAGTGTCTCCCTACGCATTTCAGATATATTGGAGAGGAAAATGATGAGGTAGACAACGAGAATTTTCAAATGAAGGGAAATACTGCCATTGGTAACACTATTCAAATTACTTGGGCTCTTGCTTAGAGTACAGCCTCTCCTCACTTGGCATCGTACTTGTTCACCGATGCCTCGGACTTACAATGGGCTCTCTGACCAGTATTCATACCTAAATAATGTATATTAGAGCTGATTTCCCCTATTCTGTTTATTTCAATATACAGTACGCTACTGTATAAATATTTAAAAATATACCAGAAATGTTATAAATGGTGCAAAGGTGATATTAAAACAGTATCAAAGATGGTTGACACAGACTCACTGCCATTATAGTATGCTCCTGGTATGTGCTGGATTAACCAAGCTGTGATGGATATGTGAGCCAGGATAACAACTTGAAATTCAACACCCACATCCAACACATTACAAAAAAAAAAGTGTCCAAAACAGTTGGCATCATCTCCAAGACATTATTGTGTACCCCAAACAGAACTACTTACAGTATACTACACACTTATATACCCCTATCTCTCCTGTGCTTATTGTGCCTGGGGATCCACTACAACTAATCGCCTCAAACCAATAACAGCAAAAGGCTGCAGTATTAATGAATACTTAGTCTACTGCCAGACAACACACACCCCCACTCTTCAAAGACCTAAACCTACTTACTATACAAAACATTTTTTACTGTGCACCTATATATACAGAACAGTAAATTCTAACATTAATCCTGACTTGAAGCACTTCCTTGATAGCTGCAGCAGAACCCATAGACATATAACTAGATATCTTAACAACTGCTAAATATGATAAATGTTTTAACCCCTTCAGGGTCCAAGGCCAAAATGTGAAGTGGTGCCCCAGTGTCCAAGAATTTTCCAAAAAAAATTTTTTTGTTTTCTTATGAAATGGTAGAGAATCTTTTTGTGAAGGTAATAAAGCAAAAAGTACGAAATTTGATGGAAAATTGACGAAATTATGCTCTCGCGAATTTTGATGTGCCAGCGATATTTATGAATTGGTGATTTTGCCGACTTTGACTTCCATTTTAGGCCAATTACATCATTCCAGTCGACCAAATTCTTAGCTATTTTACTAGTATTACTTCTATTCTATCGATTGAGCACAAGAAATCGCCAAGTCAACTGTTTCAACTACAAAATAAAGTGATCGGAAATTGGTAATTTGGCCAATTTAACACAAAGTTCAAAATATTCCAATTTCAAAATAGCGTCCAGAATAAACAATGTAGGCATTCCTGGCACTAAACTAACATTTCCTCAGTTCATTAGTTACGTTTTGAGGCTTTACAAATAAATCCCATTTTGATTTTTTATTCACATAATGAATTTTTATTCACACCAAAAAATAGAAGATTTACTGTTATGCAATATTGTAATAATTGTATAAATATCATCACCACATTTGTGAATGTATATTAGACCCACCAGCTGGCGTGTATTAGACGTGTGAGGTCGTTTGTTTACTCTTGAACATCGGCAAAAATTTAACATTTCCGCTACTTTGAGCTCAGTTTCAAGCCATTTCCAGTGCTAAAACCAATCAAAATCATCTCTATTTCTGTAATATGTCTTCCATTCTATCAAATGAGACCAAGAAATTGCAAATACAACTATAAAAAACATACGAAAAAACACTGCAAAGTTGCTGTTTTAATCGAAAATCTTGGTTTCAGTTTTTTTCTCTTATTATACACAGTGTGCTGCAGGATTTGTTTTATGTGGTGCACACATACCACATAGATGTATTCTCTCATATCTAGGCCCAAGTGTACCACTCACAGTTTATCAGAGTGAGCTGAGCTCATGACGTAGATCTACGGTTTGGACCCTGAACGCAAAGCCGTAGATCTACGGGACGGACCCTGAAAGGGTTAATATGCTAAACAATTCTCTCAACCACAAACATGAAAAACTATATATTCTTATTCTCATTACCATAAGCATAAGAAAAATTATATATTCTTATTCTCATTACCTGTAAACCTTACAAGAATTAATATGACAAATGTGTTAAAAAATGTATTCATATGTTAATGAAGTCTCTCAACTGCAAACACATTAAAGGCTGTATATTCATATCATTACCATTAACCCTTAAATGGTCCAAACGTATATATACGTTTTTTCAACATCTGAAAGTATGTAAAAAAATGTAAATCTTCTTTTTTGTTTTACATTTGAAAACGTGTAAAAAAACTTTTATCTACATTTTTTTTTTTTTGTTATATTTGAAAATATGTAAAAAAAAGTAGATCTACTTTTGTAGCACTACGAATTTGAACGTCAATCTCTTTGGACCGTTTAAGGGTTAATCATAATCTAACCTGTAATCCTTAATTTGATAAATGAGTTATAAAATGTATTACTAAGCTAAGCAGTTCTCATGTATTCCTTGTAATTTCTAAATTTATAGTTTATGATCCCTTACCTGGAGTTTACCTGGAGAGAGTTCTGGGGGTCAACGCCCTGCGGCCCGGTCTGTGACCAGGCCTCATGGTGGATCAGATCCTGATCAACCAGGCTGTTACTGCTGGCTGCACGCAATCCAACGTACGAGCCACAGCCCGGCTGGTCAGGTACCGACTTTAGGTGCTTGTCCAGTGCCTGCTTGAAGACAGCCAGGGGTCTATTGGTAATCCCCCTTATGTATGCTGGGAGGCAGTTGAACAGTCTCGGGCCCCTGACACTTATTGTATTGTCTCTTAACGTGCTAGTGACACCCCTGCTTTTCATTGGGGGTATGTTGCATCGTCTGCTAAGTCTTTTGCTTTCGTTGTGAGTGATTTTCATGTGCAAGTTCGGTACTAGTCCCTCTAGGATTTTCCAGGTGTATATAATCGTGTATCTCTCCTGCCTGCGTTCCAGGGAGTACAGGTTCAGGAACTTCAAGCGCTCCCAGTAATTGAGGTGTTTTATCTCCGTTATGTATGCCGTGAATGTTCTCTGTACATTTTCTAGGTCAGCAATTTTACCTGCCTTGAAAGGTGCTGTTAGTGTGCAGCAATATTCCAGTCTAGATAGAACAAGCGACCTGAAGAGTGTCATCATGGGCTTGGCATCCCTAGTTTTGAAGGTTTTCATTATCCATCCTGTCATTTTTCTAGCAGATGCAATTAATAAAATGTTATGGTCCTTGAAGGTGAGATCCTCCGACATGATCACTCCCAGGTCTTTGACATTGGTTTTTCACTCTGTTTTGTGGAAGGAATTTGTTTTGTACTCTGATGACGTTTTAATTTCCTCATGTTTACCATATCGGAGTAATTGAAATTTCTCATCGTTGAACTTCATATTGTTTTCTGCAGCCCACTGAAAGATTTTGTTGATGTCCGCCTGGAGCCTTGCAGTGTCTGCAATGGAAGACACTGTCATGCAGATTCGGGTGTCATCTGCAAAGGAAGACACGGTGCTGTGGCTGACATCCTTGTCTATGTCGGATATGAGGATGAGGAACAAGATGGGAGCGAGTACTGTGCCTTGTGGAACAGAGCTTTTCACCGTAGCCGCCTCAGACTTTACTCTGTTGACTACTCCTCTTTGTGTTCTGTTTGTGAGGAAATTATAGATCCATCTACCAACTTTTCCTGTTATTCCTTTACTGTATAGCCCTTGTGGCCTAGCACTTCTTTTTGATTATAATAATAATAATGTTATTCCTTTAGCATGCATTTTGTGCGCTATTACACCATGATCTCACTTGTCGAAGGCTTTTGCAAAGTCTGTATATATTACATCTGCATTCTTTTTGGCTTCTAGTGCATCTAGGACCTTGTCGTAGTGATCCAGTAGCTGAGACAGACAGGAGTGACCTGCTCTAAACCCATGTTGCCCTGGGTTGTGTAATTGATGGGTATCTAGATGGGTGGCGATCTTGCTTCTTGGACCCTTTCAAAGATTTTTATGATATGGGATGTTAGTGCTTTCAGTCTTTAGTTCTTTGCTGTTGCTTTACTGCCCCCTTTATGGAGTGGGGCTATGTCTGTTGTTTTTAGTAACTGTGGGACGACCCCCGTGTCCATGCTCCCTCTCCATAGGATGGTAAAAGCT
This sequence comes from Cherax quadricarinatus, assembly GCF_038502225.1. Lineage (NCBI taxonomy): Eukaryota > Metazoa > Arthropoda > Malacostraca > Decapoda > Parastacidae > Cherax > Cherax quadricarinatus. The sequence goes on from NC_091307.1 coordinate 11,032,885, forward strand.
CGTGATAGGGGCTTCTTGCAGCTCTTGATGAACACGGAGTTCCTCGAGTCTGGCCCTGGGGCAGAGTGCATGGGCATGTCCTTTATCGCCTGTTTGAAATCATTTGGCGTCAGGATAATATCAGATATGCTTGTGTTGACCAAATTCTGTGGCTCTCTCATGAAAAATTAATTTTGATCTTTGACTCTCAGTCTGGTTAGCGCCTCACAGACCGTATATATAAGCAATCAATTAATTATTGCTTTTTTAATCCTAAGATAGGCTTAAGTTTGCCCACAATTTTCTTCATACCAGGGGCTTTCTGTATGTACACCTAGTTGACACCCACTTCTGTATGAACATTGTATCATGTTGAAATAAAATTATAATTAAGAGGCTACCAGCAACAACAGTCTGCTTTGATCAGGGAAACACCAGACAAGCCTAGCCCACGACTGGGCTGCAAAAGTAGGAAAATTCTTGAAACCCATCAAAGGTATACTGTACTTGTATAACACAGCTGTATTAATACAGATGTATTAAGAATGGGAAGCTCATAGCTTACTGAGGCTCCAGTAAGAGGGTGAATTTATTCAGATTAATAAGCCCAGAGGGCTAATAACCCAGGATAACTCAGTCAGTCAGTATGGTTCATTTCCATCAGTATCTTTTTTTAGTCCTTCCTGAGACTAACTCCTAGGTATTTATTTACTGCTAAGTAACAGAAAGCAAGTGTTAGGAGGCTTGCCCATATATCACTTCCTGCTCAGGATTTGACCAGGGTATTTTTGGTTGTGAGCTGAACTAGCTACAAAATAGTTAATTTGAGGTTTTATCCAGATGGTTACCTAATAAATTACTGGCCTTGTACCCAACATTTCTGAGCATTACTGATAGCACTATTTTCACTGTAACAAGTTACTGTATATGCATTAAGGCCAGTGATATCACTGATGTTAGTCAACCTGCTAGTCAAATCTTCAATATTTTTTTGTACAGCCTCTCCTCACATAGTGACTTACTCATTTAAATGGTGCAAAGGTGACGTTAAAACAATACCATTGTAGTATGCTCCTCACTTAGCAATGATTTCATTTACAGACGAGGTCTCAGGAACAGAACTCCGTTGTTAAGTGAGGAGAGCCTGTATTGGCAAAGAGTTCTCCCATATATTTAAATTTAATTGCTTTGGACAAAAACTACTCTAGTATTGTATTAATCACTTGGTTACTGAGAAATAAAAAAGCGTAAATCAGAAATATTTCTTGTATATTTTAATTTTGTATTATTATTATTATTTGTATTTAATCCTTCAACTGTCCAAACGTAGATCTACGTTTTCGCACGTAGCACTCCGACCTTCATTTTCTCCATAAAGCATGTAAAAAATGTAGATCTATGTTTGGAGTGCTACGTGAGCGAAGATCTACGTTTGGACAGTTTAACCCGTAAATGGTCCAAACGTATATATACGTTATTTCAACATTTGAAAGTATGTAAAAAAAGTAGATCTTTTTGTTTTTTACATTAGAAAATGTGTAAAAAAACTTAGATCTACTTTTTTTTATATATATATTTGAAAATATGTAAAAAAACGTAGATCTACTTTTGTAGCACTACACATGTGAACATAGATCTGCTTGGACCGTTTACGGGTTAAGGGTTGAGTGAATATATATTAAAAATTTCATATTCATATTAAAATTACTGAAAATTTTATGTTATACCATACATTGCTGAGTGAAAATAATGTTCTAAGATTTATTTTATTTTACTCTTAATTTTATTCAACTGAAGATAATGTTTCAACTTTTCAGGTTGAATCATACAAGGGCACCGTGAAGGAGAAAGTGAGTATCTTTTTCGAGCATATCCAACTGTCACTTCAGGAAAAAAAAAAGACACATGCACGCACACACGCATGAACGCTCGCTCTCTTGCTCTTTCTCTCTCTCTCGCTCTTGTTCTTGCTCTCACTCTCGCTCGCTCACTCACGCTCACTCTCTCACTCTTGCTCTCTTGCTCTCTATCTCTTTCTTTTTCTTTCTTTCTCTCTTTCCTTCTCTCTCTCTCTTTCTTTCTTTTTCTCTCTTTTTTTTTACACAGGGTTTGACAAGGTTAAGGATCCCTAGCTTTATTGACAAGCTATTTACAGGTTAAGGATTCCTAACTTTATTGGCAAGCTAAGAGCTGTTACCTACATCAGCTCATTTGAAAGCATTTTTATTGTTATGAGACATACAAGTAGGGAACAGGATGAAGTTGGAGCCATCTGTGGGCCAGCATTTTCATTTGATCAACTGACTTTATCTCGTTGACATCATTATGCTGTATGAATGTGTTCCATACTCGAGTCATCCTGGGTATATAGGATCTCAGATGGAGTGATGTTCTGGAGAAGGGTACAGCCAGAGTGAAGTTGCTGCTTTCTGCCCGTCTTGTGGCATAAAAGCTTGTTTCTCGCTGTCCTCGAAGTGGATCCAAGTGTGGTACTTTGATAATATTGGCCTTGTACATAACAGTAAGGCCACCCACATCTCTCCTATGTTGAAGGCTCTGCTGAAATGACAGATCTATCCAGGATGGGTCCAGGCGAGAGATGAGACGTCTTGCTCTGTTCTCTACTCTGTCAAGCAGTCGCAGATGAGGGGGGGGGGGCAGGCAAACCAAGAAAGTGGAGCATACTCAAGGTGTGAGCGTACTTGTGCCTCGTACAGAATCTTGCAACCCCTACTGTCAAGTAGATGCAAGATACGGCGAAGTGCTGTAAGCTTCCTGGCTGCCTTGTTTGCAAGATTTACAATATGGTTCTTCATGGTTAGTTTGGAGTCAAATTTCACCCCAAGGATATCAACTTCTTCTCCAGGTGCCAACACCCTCCCATTCATCCTTAATACTGCACCAGCATTACCATCATGGTGCCTAGAGACGATCATCATTTGCATTTTCTGAGGTGCAAATGTTACTTGCCATCTATTTCCCCAAGCTGATATAGCTCTCAGCTGGTGATTGATGTAGCTTAGAGCAGCTGGCATTTCTTTTCTTGGATAAGTGAATGTCAGTGTGCAGTCGTCTGCATATGCATGTGATTCTGGGATGAGATGAAGAAGGTTTCTCTCTCTCTCTCTCTCTCTCTCTCTCTCTCTCTCTCTCTCTCTCTCTCTCTCTCTCTCTCTCTCTCTCTCTCTCTCTCTCTCTCTCTCTCTCTCTCTCTCTCTCTCTCTCTCTCTCTCTCTCTCTCTCTCTCTCTCTCTCTCTTTCTCTTTCTCTCTCTTTCTCTTTCTCTCTCTCTTTCTCTTTCTCTTTCTCTCTTTCTCTTTCTCTCTTTCTTTCTTTCTCTTTCTCTTTCTCTCTTTCTCTCTCTCTCTCTCTCTCTCTCTCTCTCTCTCTCTCTCTCTCTCTCTCTCTCTCTCTCTCTCTCTCTTTCTGTCTCTTTCTCTCTCTCTTTCTCTCTCTTTCTCTCTCTTTCTCTCTCTTTCTTTCTCTCTCTTTCTTTCTTTCTTTCTCTCTCTTTCTTTCTCTCTTTCTCTTTCTTTCTTTCTTTCTTTATACACAGGGTTTGACAAGGTTAAGGATCCCTAGCTTTATTGACAGCTATTTACAGGTTAAGGATTCCTAACTTTATTGGCAAGCTAAGGCTATTACCTACATCAGCTCATTTGAAAGCATTGTTATTGTTATGAGACATACAAGTAGGAAACAGGATGAAGTTGGAGCCATCTGTGGGCCAGCATTTTCATTTGATCAACTGACTTTATCTCGTTGACATCATCATGCTGTATGAATGTGTTCCATACTCTAGTCATCCTGGGTATGTATGATCTCAGATGGAGTGATGTTCTGGAGAAGGGTACAGCCAGAGTGAAGTTGCTGCTTTCTGCCCGTCTTGTGGCATAAAAGCTTGTTTCACGCTGTCCTCGAAGTGGATCCAAGTGTGGTATTTTGACAATATTGGCCTTGTACATAATAGTAAGGCCACCCACATCCCTCCTATGTTGAAGGCTCTGCTGAAATGACAGATCTATCCAGGATGGGTCCAGGCGAGAATGGGGATGAGGCGTCTTGCTCTGTTCTCTACTCTGTCAAGCAGTCGCAGATGAGAGGGGGCAGGCAAACCAAGAAAGTGGAGCATACTCAAGGTGTGGAGCGTACTTGTGCCTCGTGCAGGATCTTGCAACCCCTACTGTCAAGCAGATGCGAGATCACGCTGAAGTGCTGTAAGCTTCCTGGCTGCCTTGTTTGCAAGATTTACAACATGGTTCTTCATGGTTAGTTTGGAGTCAGATTTCACCCCAAGGATATCAACTTCTTCTCCAGGTGCCAACATCCTCCCATTCATCCTTACTACTGCACCAGCATTACCATCATGGTGCCTAGAGACGATCATCATTTGCATTTTCTGAGGTGCAGATGTTACTTGCCATCTATTTCCCCAAGCTGATATAGCTCTCAGCTGGTGATTGATGTAGCTTAGAGCAGCTGGCATTTCTTCTCTTGGATAAGTGAATGTCAGTGTACAGTCGTCTACATATGCATGTGATTCTGGGATGAGATGAAGAAGGTCGTTGAAGTAGACATTCCATAACAATGGACCCAGCACGCTTCCTTGTGGAACACTTGCCCCAATAGGATGCCTTGCTGATTCCGTTCCATTGAGGACTACACTTAGAGATCTACCATGAAGGTAATCACTGAGGAGACATAGTGTAGAGCCTGCAATTCCCAGTGCTTGAAGTTTTGCTAAGAGGCCCTGGTGCCACACCTGGTCGAAAGTGCCAGCAATGTCCAGTGCTACCACACAGCTGACTTTGGATTCATCCAGTGACTGGTGCCACTTAGTGGAGAGGTTTGACAACAGATCAGCAGCAGAGTAACCTTTCCTGAAGCCATATTGGCGATCACAAAGTAGTGAGTGGTAGTCAAAAAACTCTGTCATTTGTCTTGAGATTATTGTCTCAAGGATCTTACCAGTGATTGACAGAGTGACAGTGGTCTGTAGTTGCTGATTTCTGCTCTGCTCTTCTTTTTGTGAACAGGGACTACATTTGCCTCTTTCCATAGAGAGGGCCATTTACACTGTACTAGGCAGTGCTGAAAGATGCGAGTTAGAGGTGCTGCTAGCTGGTCTGCACATCTTCTCAACAATCTTTGGCTCAACTTGTCTGGGCCCACAGCCTTTTCTTGGTCAAGCGATTTAAGAAGGAAATGCACCTCCTCCTGCCTTATTGTCACCACTGACAGTTTTGACACAGTTCTTGCAGCTAGCCAAGGAGGGTCCCTTGCTGGATCAGGAACTTGCATTTTGGTAGCAAAGTGTTCAGCAAAGAGGTCCGCCTTCTCTTGACTACTAGTAGAGGTGGTCCCATCCTGTCGATTTAGAGGTGGAATAAGTTCATCAGGCAGATAACCTTGTCTGTCCTTGACCAGGGACCACCAGGTTTTGGAGCCTACCCTACCTGATGCTAACTTTCTTTTAGTGTCCACCTCCCATTTAGCAATGGCCCACTTTTGAACATCACCCATATGCCTACAGGCTTGCATGTGCAAGTTCCTGTTATAGGTGGTAGGATGTCTCTTATACCTTCGTCATGCTTTGTACTTACCAGTAGCAGCCTCTCTACAACCCAAACCAAGGCTGATCTGTGAAACCGTCACATATTGCCGGTGAGGAATGTGTTCTTGTTGTAGATTAAGGATGTGTCCAGTGAAGGCTTTCACTTGGTTGTCAACATCCCCTTGGAAGAAGCATTCCAGTCGGTGGTGGCGAGCTCAGAGCAAAGGGAGCTGGTCCAAATACCTCTTTCCCATAGCCAGGTTGTGCGTGTGGACTCCTCACCTCGTTCTGTTGGGATCTTAAGTGTCGTAAAAACAGCCTTGTGGTCAGGCGATCCAATGTAGCCGAGGGTTGACAAGTGACTATGCCTTCTGCCAGATCACTCACTACTGGGTCAAGGGAGGAGGGCCAGAGATATGAGTAGGGAAATCAACAAAGTTTCTCATGTCAAACACTGCAAGAAGGTCATCAAAGTCCCTCTGTATAAGGTGCTGGTTGAGGTCACCAACAGTTATAATATGTTGACAATTGTGTTGTAGCAGAAGGGAGTCAATATTTTCCATTAGGAAGTTGATAGGGTCTGCATGTTGCCACTGAGGTCTGTACATTGCACATGCTAGTACAGAGGTACTAGTGTTTATACAGAGCTTGAAGAACATCATTTTCAAGATGTGTAGGGGTGGCAACATCAATGTGCTGGGCATGAACACTTTTAGAGAAGCACACAGCAACACCTCCTCCTTGCCCTTGCCTGTCTCTTCTCATCCATGAGGTGTAGCCAGCAATTCTTGCAAAATTTTCTGGAGTCCTGTCATCCAAAAATGTTTCAACAACAGCTATCATGTCGGGACGTCGAGTGTTCACAAAACTATGTGTGAGCTCTAATGTTGGCCGACAGGATGCTGATAGATTGTCTCCTCATGATGAAGTGGTCAGCTTGAGGTGGTGGGTGTGTAGGGAATGTAAGGTGCCTGCCCTTGAGAGAGGTAGGGTACTGAGGCAGCTGCAGGGATGTAGGTCTGAGGTCTTGTATAAGGCACAATCCCACCTGCTGGGCTGGGATAGGAGTAGCTAAGTGGGTGACGTGTGAGAGTGTTCACCAATTCAGAGATCCTGCTTGTTTGTTCTGAGAACAGGTCTCTAAACAGGTGGCTCTGTCTGTCAAGTTCCTTTTTCTTCCGACACTGGTCCTCCTGATGTCCTTTCTTGTAGCAGTTTACCTGGGTTTGTGGAGAGTTCGGGGTCAAGCGGCGGCCCGATCTGTGACCAGGCCTCTGGTGGATCAGGCCTGATCAGCCAGGCTGTTGCTGCTGGCTGCCACGCCAAACCAACGTCTGAGCCACAGCCCGGCTGATCAGGAACTGACTTTAGGGTGCTTGTCAGTGCCAGCTTGAAGACTGCCAGGGGGTCTGTTGGTAATCCCCCTTATGTGTGCTGGGAGGCAGTTGAACAGTCTCGGGCCCCTGACACTTATTGTATGGTCTCTTAACGTGCTAGTGACACCCCTGCTTTTCATTGGGGATGGTGCATAAACGTCTGCCAAGTCTTTTGCTTTCGTAGTGAGTGATTTTCGTGTGCAAGTTCGGTACTAGTCCCTCTAGGATTTTCCAGGTGTATATAATCATGTATCTCTCCCTCCTGCGTTCCAGGGAATACAGGTTTAGGAACCTCAAGCGCTCCCAATAATTGAGGTGTTTTATCTCCGTTATGCGCGCCGTAATTACACCTGGTATCTCGCAGGCAGTTGTTGGCAGTGTGCCCCTTCCGGTGACAGCGAGAGCACAGCCTAGGTGCCTGGGAGGGTGGACGAGGATTTGTTGCACCTCCTGTGTTTTGCAGATTTGTCCTCAGATTCTGCCGCTGGAACTGTGTTAGTGGAGGACGAGACGGCTGTAGATGTCTTCCTCCTCCACGTCCTCTTCCACGTCCTCTGCCCCGTCCTCTACCAGTTCTGACAGATGTGTCCCTGCTGTTCGTACTTTGGCTCTCTTTCTCTCTCTCTTTCTTTCTTTCTCTCTTTCTCTCTCTTTCTCTCTCTCTTTCTCTCTCTCTTTCTCTTTCTCTCTCTTTCTCTCTCTTTCTCTCTCTTTCTCTTTCTCTCTTTCTCTTTCTCTCTCTCTTTCTCTTTCTCTCTTTTTCTCTTTCTCTCTTTTTCTCTTTCTCTCTTTCTCTTTCTCTTTCTCTCTCTCT